>NC_134363.1:114290540-114590540 GCF_048569485.1 Anomaloglossus baeobatrachus | reverse complement strand
GTAGGTCGTCAGTTGGTTTGGAAGGGGAAACAAGTGCGTGTGTACAGCTCTCTCAGACATCGATAGCACCAACGTTGTATGAAGGCAGCATCATGTCTACGCCTTCACTTTCCTCACAAACCTGCATTTTTCCAGGGACACCCTACTCACCACTGTCTACACACAGCAGCCAGATCTCTGTCCCTCAGATGTGGACAAATAAAAGGCCATTTACTGCGACCCATGACAAAGCTAAGAGGTTGACTTTATCCCTCTGTAAGCTCTTGGCTACCGAAATGCTGCCTTTTCACCTGGTGGACACACAGGATTTTAGAGACCTTATGTCTGTCGCTGTGCCCCAGTACCAGATGCCCAGTCGCCACTACTTCTCTAAGAAAGGTGTGCCTGCGCTTCACCAGCATGTCGCACACAACATCACAGCTTTCTTGAGAAACTCTGTGTGTGAACAGGTGCATTTCACCACTGATACTTGGACCAGTAAGCATGGACAGGGACATTACATGTCGCTGACTGGGCACTGGGTAACTATGGTGATAGATGGTGAAGGGTCTGCTGCACAAGTCTTGCCGTCTCCACGACTTGTGTGTCAATCTTCTGTCTGTCTAAGTTCCTCCACTGCTTCTGCCTCCTCAACCTCGTCTGGCACCTCCACCTCCGCCCAAAGCCTGCCTCCTCAGGCCACTAGCGTTGTAACTGTGCAGAAGGAATTCCGCACCCCTCAATACTATGCTGGCAGCAGAGCACAACGGCATCAGGCAGCCCTTAGCTTGAAATGTCTTGGAAATAAGAGTCACACAGCGGCTGAGTTGTGGGCAGCTCTGGAGACTGAGTTTGGTAAATGGTTGTCTCCACTCAACCTGCAGCCTGGTAAGGCCGTGCGAGACAATGGTACAAACCTGGGTGCGGCCCTTCGCCTGGGCAAGGTGACACACGTGCCTTGTATGGCTCACGTGTTTAACCTTGTTGTCCAGCAATTTTGAACACACTATCCCGGCCTAGATGGCCTTCTGAACAGGGCACGAAAACTGTCTGCTCACTTCCGCCATTCAACCACCGCAGCTGAGCGACTTGCATCGCTCCAGAAGTCTTTTGGCCTGCCGGTTCATCGCCTGAAATGCGATGTGCCGACACGCTGGAATTCGACTCTCCACATGTTACAGCGACTGTGGCAGCACTGCCGAGCTCTGCTGCAATACGTCATGACGTATTGCCTGGGCCAACGAGATGCAGAAGTGGGGCAGATAACCCTGATGGAGTGGTCTCAGATCAAGGACCTATGCAACCTTCTGCACAGTTTCGACATGGCGACGAATATGTTTAGCGCTGACAATGCCATTATCAGCATGACAATTCCAGTCATTTACATGCTGGAGCACACGCTAAACACTATTCGCAGTCAGGCGGTGGGACAACAGGAAGGGGAGGAACTACAGGAGAATTCATTTGCGCAAGGGACAATAACATCACCAAGGTCCAGACATTCATCATCACCAAGGCGGCAGGCATGGGACCATGGGGGACAGGGATCAACAAGGGTGCTTGGTAGCAGGCAAAATGTTGAGGAAGGTGCAGGAGAACAAGAAGAAATGGAGGAAGAACTGTCCATGGACATGGAAGACTCAGCGGGTGAGGGAGACCTTGGTCAAATTTCAGTTGAAAGAGGTTGGGGGGAGATGTTAGAGGAAGAAAGAACGGTTACCACCTCTATGCCACAAACACAATGTGGACTTGGTCCGCATGGCTGCGCAAGACACATGAGCGCCTTCTTGCTGCACTACCTCCAACATGACCCTCGTATTGTCAAAATTAGAAGTGATGATGACTACTGGCTTGCCACACTATTAGATCCCCGGTACAAGTCCAAATTTTGTGACATAATTCCAGACATAGAAAGGGACGCACGTATGCAGGAGAATCAGCAAAAGCTGTTACTCGATCTTAGCTCGGGTTTTCCACCAAACAACCATGGTGCAAGGAGTGAATCTCCCAGTTGTAACTTCACAAACATGGGACGGTCTCATCATCTTCAACAGTCTACCCGTACCAGCAGCACCGTATCTGGTGCTGGTAACAGCAATTTTATTGAATCTTTGCATAATTTTTTTAGACCATCCTTTGCAAGGCCACCAGAGACAACAAGTCTGACTCATAGTCAACGGCTGGAGAGGATGATACAGGAGTATCTCCAAATGAACATCGATGCTATGACTTTGCAAATGGAGCCTTGCTCATTTTGGGCTTCAAATCTTGAAAAATGGCCAGAGCTCTCCCCTTACGCCTTGGAGATTTTGTTATGTCCAGCTGCCAGCGTTGTCTCTGAACGTGTCTTCAGTGCTGCTGGGTGTGTGCTGACAGATAAGCGCACGCGTCTGTCCACTGACAATGTGGACAGACTAACATTCATCAAAATGAACAAGTCATGGATCCACAAGGAATTTACAACCCCAGTGTCATCCTGGGGAGAGTAAATGCTTGTGTATTTTGAATGTGCTTGATGCAAATCTACCTGTGAAGTGTACAACTGGGGCACAAGTGCTGCCACTGAAGGGGTGTTTGTGTGGCCCAATTTTTGGAAAAGAGGGAGATTCCGCTTGGAGTAACCCTTGCTTGCAGTGTTTCTCAAAATGATCCAAGATGAACAGATCTGGGATCAGCAAAGACTTTTCTACCTACCCCGGTGCCATCCTGGGGACGGTTAAGGATGGCGTATTTTTGAATGTGCTTGATGCAAATCTGCCTGTGAAGTGTACAACTGGGGCACAAGTGCTGCCACTGAAGGGGTGTCTGTGTGGCCCAATTTTTGGAAAAGAGGGAGACTCCGCTTGGAGTCATCTTGCGGTGTTTTACATCATTTTAGAAGGGCATGCCATGCCTATATCTGTCTCTTCCTCTTTTTCCTCGTAACACTGTTTTGTTTTCGCAAGAGAATTTGTTCTTGTCACTTTCCCATGTGTTTGTGTTGTGTTGTGAGTTGTTTGTCACCTTTTGGACACCTTTGAGGGTGTTTTCTTGGTGTTTTTATGTGTTTGTGATTGCCTCCCATTGTTTTCTGTGGGTTCGAGTGGTTCGCCGAACCGGTTCGTCGAACCGAACTCGAACTACACCTCCGTTCGGCGAACAAAACTCGAGCCGGACCACGATCAGTTCACTCATCTCTACTTTTGAACGAGAAGTTTTGCTCTCTGTGCACTGCACTGGAATAATGATCCATGTCAAGATTGAACAGGTGAGCTGATTTGATTCTTCTTACTACAATTCTGTGATGGAGACAAATTCTCACTATACCACTGAATAAATTACCTGAGAGATGTAGGTTCCAAAATGGGTTCATTTGTGGGGGTTTCTGCTACTTTGCCATGTCAGGGGCTCTTTAAAAGTGGCAAGGTGTATGCAATCTATTCCAAACAATATGGTGCTCCAAAATTTAAAAAGCACTCTTTCATTTGTGAACTCTTCTGTGCACCTAAAAAGCAGTTTTCCACCCCATATGGGGCATCAGTGTACACAACAGAAATTGCATAATACATTTTACTTTCTCCAGTTATCCTTGTAAAAATTAAAAATTTGACCCAAAATCAACATGATGGAAAAAATGTTGTTTTTCATTTTCACGGTTCAATGTTAAAAATTTCTGTGAAGCACCTTTGGGTTCAAGGTTCTCACTACACCTCCAAATAAATTTGATAAGGGGTGTAATTTCCAAAATATGGTCACTTGTTGCGGTTTTCCACTGTGTTGGCACATCAGGGGCTCGGCAATCGTGGCATGGTGTCCACTATCGATTACAGGTAATTTTGATCTCCCAAAATGAAATGGTGCTTCTTTCCTTCTGAATACTGCTAGGGGGTATCTGCGTAGTTAATTGATCAATGAAAATAACCTTTAAAAATTGTCTTAATATTCTTGAGATTTACATTATTTTGGTGTTATGTATCTGCGTAGTTACCCTTATGAAAATTTTGTGAGGTAAAAGTAAAATGTTCATTTTTTCCTTCCAGATTGTTTTTATTCCTGTGAAGCACCTAAAAGGTTAATACATTTATTTAATGTAGTTTTGAGCACTTTGAGGGGTACAGGTTTGACAATGTTGTGATGTTTGGGTATTTTCTGTCCCTCAAAGTCATCAAATGTGATATACCTTATTTTTTGGACCATAAGACGCACTTTTTTTCCCCCAAATGTTGGGGGAAAGTGGGGGGTGCGTCTTATGGTCTGAATGTGGCTGCGGGGAATGTGGGTGCTGCGGTGGAGCGGGTCATCGGGGGCACAAGCAGGCTGTAGCAGCCTGCCGTGACCACGTGGACCCGCTCATTTAATATGCACGCCCATCCCCCGCCCATCATCCCTCGTCGCTGAAGCAGGCACTGACAGGTGGGCCGGATAATGGGTGGGGGATAAACAGCCAGCCCACATGATCACCCTTGGCAACTAAGGCCTGGAGTGATCATGTGCGGCTGTATTCACTGCTCCCCGCGCATCATCATCAGCGCGGGGTGCAGTGAATCGGTGTACAGTACTCACCGTTCCCCTGCAGCACCGCTCGTCCTCCCGTCTGTGTCAGCGGCAGCGCCGTTGAGTGGAGCTGTCCCCGTTACCCTGCTGCATCGCGATCATCTCCTGTGTCTGTTCAGGGCGGCTGGGTGGAGACTAGCGGCGCGCACAGTGATGACGTCATCGCTGTGCGCACATGTCCACACACAGCTGCCGGCACAGACACAGGAGATGATCGCGATGCTGCAAGGGAACGGGGACGGCTCCACTCGGTGGCGCTGCCGCTGACACAGACGGGAGGACGAGCGGTGCTGCAGGGAGTGAAGTAAGGTGAGGTGAGTATGAACGTTTATTTTTTTTATGTGCCACAGGATGCGGCCATACACCAGGATGGGGGTGTATTATGAGCAGGATGGGGTCATATGAGCAGGATGGGGTCATATCAGCAGGATGGGGTCATATGAGCAGGATGGGGTCATATCAGCAGGATGGGGTCATATGAGCAGGATGGGGTCATATCAGCAGGATGGGGTCATATCAGCAGGATGGGGGCATATCAGCAGGATGGGGGCATATGAGCAGGATGGGGGCATATCAGCAGGATGGGGGCATATGAGCAGGATGGGAGTATATGAGCAGGATGGGGGTATATTATGAGCCGAATGGGGGTATATTATGAGCAGGATGGGGGTATATGAGCAGGATGGGGGTATATAGCAGGATGGGGCCATATGTCAGTATATAGCAGGATGCGGCCATATGACAGGATGAGGGACATATACTGTATATACAAGGCAGGCGGATCATTACCAGGATGCGGCACCTTAGTAGAGAATTTGGGGACATTACCCCCATAACACTGTCAGCAGCAGATCCTTGCCCCATAACAGTGTGTCATGACCACATTTTTTGCTTAAAATTTTATTTTCCTATTTTCCGCCTCTAAATCAAGGGTGCGTCTTATAGTCCGGTGCGTCTTATAGTCCGAAAAATACGGTAGTTCCTAAAGAAATAGATTTTGTAAATTTTGTTGTAAAAATAAGAAATTGCTGATTATCTTTTAACCCTTTTAACTTACTAACAACAAAAAAAATTTTTAAAAAAATGCTGCTGCTGTAAAATAGACATGTGGGAAATGTTATTTACCACATGTCTATTAACTATTAACTATTTTGTGCGATCTAACTCTGTGGTTTAATGGCAAAAAAATTACAATTTTAAAAATTATGAATGTTTTGTCAAAATTCTGAGATTTTCACAAATAAACTTTAAAAAAATGTCAACTTAAATTTACCACTATCAGGAAGTACAATGTGTCACAAAATATCATTCTCAGAATCATTGGTTTCCGTTCAAGCATTCCAGAGTTATTACCACATAAATTGACACTGGTCAGAATCGAAAAATTTGGCCTTGTCAAGAAGGTGAAGATAGGTTTCAGAGGTAAAGGTTTAAGAAGCAATTAATTATTTCAGCCAAGACAATAAATTAAACATTTTTTGGCAGTAATAACAATTTTGTTGTAAAAACTGTAAATGTTGTTGCACACTACCAAAAAATGTATGGTCGATGAAGAAGCAATGGCTCTTAATAGGTCATTTATAAATTATCCTTTTTAATATTGAACAAGTTTATTGCTTACCAAATGAAGAAGCAATGGCTTTTTAACAATTTTCCCCCAAAAAATGTTGTTCAAAGAATAATTAGCATTGGCCCTGATTAATCAAGTCAGCTGACATTTAAGTTGGTCTTGATGATAAGGTTTGCTAAAGTAAGACACCTTTGATTTTTTAGGAGGCATAAGCCTCTTCATGAAGACGGAGTATCGGATAAGTGGTGAGGACCTCTGTGTGGGCCTCACCGCAAATCTTACTATTGTCCCTGCTGCAGTAAGATTCATGCCTTACGAATAGTGATGAGTGAATATATTTGGCACTATTCAGTATATGCACTAATATTAAGGTATTTGGGATATTTGATACTTACCAAGTCTAAGAGTGTTCAGCTCAAAACGCATCTGGTGGTGGTCACGCATTAAATTGGACCTGCTGTATCACATTCTATTTTTGTATCCCGGATCTTGTTTTAAAAAAAGATTCAAAATTGGAATTTTATTCAAAGCTACCTGGAAGTTAGATTACTTATATTCTTCATATTTGTTTCTTGTCAAATATTTTGTTATTTACCTTGTGAGTTTCCAGTCTCCTCCCCACATGTTTGGTGCTTGATATTTAGGCACTAAACATGCAGGGATTGCCTGTCAATCACAGTAATTATGTAACCATCTTTGCTACTGGCATTACTGTGATTGGCAGCTACAGTAACAAAAAAAAAAACATGACAGTCGATCCCCCGCCTATCTGTGACAACCATCAAAGGTTAATGTTAACAGCCAAGGACTGGTATTCTCAAGCTGGCAAGATCCATGGTTATTCGGCCCTACCCAACCTAAAAATAGCAACTTGCAGCTGCACCGCAATTGGTGCATCCATTAGATGTGCAAATTGTGGTGCTTTACCAGTCATATCCAGATTGCCCTGTTGTGATGTAAATCAGAGTAATATATAGGCTGGATGTCAGACGTGATGTGTCAAAAATCACAGCTACAATCAAGCTCTGGGTTGGTAATGGAGAGGGGGTCTATGAAACCCACCCATTACCAGCCCTGTAATTAAAAAGAAAAAAACCCATAAAAACACAAATATTCTTTATTATAAATAATATAAAACATAATCTTTCACTAATTTATTAAACCCAAAATACCCCAGCAGGCCCACCGTAACACACACAATGTTCCACGATGATCCTGGTTGTGCCACAACCTGAAGCTGCAGTGATAGAACATGCAAACTATTATTGCACCTCCTGGGACACTCTGAGGGCAGTGGGGACCCAGCTATGAGAATCGGTGACATCAGTCAGGTCACTGGATGTCACGCTAGCTACAGGAAAGTACCAAGTGAATGATGAAAGGGAAAGGAAACCTTGTGTCTAGTGAAGTAAGGTGATTCCCTGCAGGGTATATAATAAAAATCTAACACGCGGCGCCAATCTCAGCGCATTATCAAAGCGGCTCTCTGGTGCCCTTTTTTTTTACTGAAGTTTTATGCACTCACCTTTTGCCACAAAACTTCAGGCATATATGACTTTTCCAAAGTCTCCTTATCCGGGTCTGCTACTTGCCTTGAATTGATGCTGTATTTGGCCCTGCCTCGGATTACCACAGGTGAAAAAGTTAAAAATGAAGTAAACCAATTCTGTAGTGGCCGCGCTCCCCGTAGTAATGATTTTAAAAACTCTTGTCCTCAAATGGAATTTATTACTCAAACATACGGAAATAAAAAACGGATACGACGCGTTTCGGCGGGAACAACCGCCTTCCTCAGGTATCTAAATAAAAATGCATCTCACTCTACTTTATAGATAAAAAAATAAATACAATTTACCTGGTATTCAAATAAGTGTGTGGATATAACCACGGCTGTATAATCAGTTTCTTAGTTCACTTCAACTCTAGTGGTTCATTAAAAACAAGTCCACAAACAACAAATCATTTAAAAAATCATAAAACTAAAATCACTGTAGGCATTTATCAATAAAATTACTATCAATAAGATTTATCAAATAAAAGGTAGTACAAAAAAAAATTAGATAAAAATTATTTAAAAAAACAAATTTAAAATCTTTTTTTTTTATTTTTTTCATTATATTTAGACAGGGATGTATACTATATTCTTTTCACAATATCATTAAGGCCATTAGGATGCAATGTTTGAAGGCGGGAAATCCAATATGTTTCTTTGCGATTGAGCAAAGAATTTCTATTGATTGTTTTCGTAGGTATCTGTTCTAGAGGTGTCACCCTTATATTAAAATTCTTTTCATGCTTGAGTAGTATATGTCTTGATAAACTATGTTTTAAAAACCCATTTTTTGCTCTATTTCTGTGCCCGTTCATACGAGCACGTAACGTCTGTGTCGTGCGTCCCACATACTGTAGCCCACAGCTGCAGTCGATAACACAAATAATATAATCGCTATCGCAACTCAGATTTTGTTTTATTTTAATTAATTCGCCTGTACTTTTACTTGTAATCTGTTTTGCTCCATGGTTTATAATTCCACACGTATGACATTTCCTAGAACTACATCTAAAAACTCCAATCACCTGATCTTCATTTTTTTCCATTCTTGCTGATTTTTTTTTATTTTCTCTTAATCTACTTGGGGCTATTAAGCGTTTTATCGTTTCCCCCCTCCTAAATGTTATATTTGGTTCCTCAGGCAAATATTTTCCCAAAATCAGATCCCGTTTTAGAATATACCAATATTTTTTCAGAATCATACGTATCATCTTATTCCCTCTATTATAGGTCGTACTAAAATTAAATTTCCACCTGCCTCCTTCTCTGTCATTTGTTTTTTTACACATCACCTCATTTTTTCCCCTTCTTTCTTACCCAAAAAATCCTCCTGTTTTTTTCCTCTGTTTTTTTCATATGCGGCATGAACCAATTTTTTGGGATATTTCTTTTCCTTAAATCTTTTCTTTAAAATATCAGCCTGGGTTTCATAGTCTTTATCTTTAGTACAGTTTTTCCTGATGCGAAAGAACTGACTGTATGGAATGTTTTCTTTCCATTTTTTATAATGGGCACTTCTGAAATCCAAAAATCCGTTGGAATCAACTTTCTTAAAATGCGTTTTTGTGATGATACCAGTCCCCTTAAGGCTAATTTCCAAATCTAAAAACACTATTTTTTCATTATTTATTTCTGAAGTAAATGAAATACCCCAATCGTTTTTATTCAACGTATTTATCATTTCTATTGCTTCTGCTTTTGTACCATTCCAGATAATTATCAGGTCATCTATAAAACACCTATAAAAAACTATTTTATTTATATTTTCCAGCTTACTTAAAATTGATGAGGACTCAAATCGCCCCATAAAAAGATTTGCGAAACTTGGTGCGACCCGAGTCCCCATCGCTGTCCCGTGCCGTTGTAGGTATAGTGACCCTTCAAAACCAAATACATTATGTCTTAAAATAAACCCTAAACCAAAAAATTATTTTGTTTAATTGCAAGCCCCATCTTTGTGAGATAATAATCTACCACATTAATCCCTCGATCATGATCTATATTGGAATATAATGCATTAACATCCATGGTAATAAAATAAAAATGTTCTTGCCATTCGATAGTTCATTTAACAATGTCCTGTAGAAAAAGGTCTATATAGTGAGATAAATTTGTAGTTAAGGAGCCAATTCCAGAATAATATCTGGAATTGGCTCCTTAACTACAAATTTATCTCACTATATAGACCTTTTTCTACAGGATATTGTTAAATCCTTACCATCATATCTAAAAGATTCCACACAATTAATCAATGATCTCAGAACTATCGAATGGCAAGAACATTTTTATTTTATTACCATGGATGTTAATGCATTATATTCCAATATAGATCATGATCGAGGGATTAATGTGGTAGATTATTATCTCACAAAGATGGGGCTTGCAATTAAACAAAAGAATTTTTTGGTTTAGGGTTTATTTTAAGACATAATGTATTTGGTTTTGAAGGGTCACTATACCTACAACGGCACGGGACAGCGATGGGGACTCGGGTCGCACCAAGTTTCGCAAATCTTTTTATGGGGCGATTTGAGTCCTCATCAATTTTAAGTAAGCTGGAAAATATAAATAAAATAGTTTTTTATAGGTGTTTTATAGATGACCTGATAATTATCTGGAATGGTACAAAAGCAGAAGCAATAGAAATGATAAATACGTTGAATAAAAACGATTGGGGTATTTCATTTACTTCAGAAATAAATAATGAAAAAATAGTGTTTTTAGATTTGGAAATTAGCCTTAAGGGGACTGGTATCATCACAAAAACGCATTTTAAGAAAGTTGATTCCAACGGATTTTTGGATTTCAGAAGTGCCCATTATAAAAAATGAAAAGAAAACATTCCATACAGTCAGTTCTTTCGCATCAGGAAAAACTGTACTGAAGATAAAGACTATAAAACCCAGGCTGATAATTTAAAGAAAAGATTTAAGGAAAAGAAATATCCCAAAAAATTGGTTCATGCCGCATATGAAAAAAAACAGAGGAAAAAAACAGGAGGATTTTTTGGGTAAGAAAGAAGGGGAAAAAAATGAGGTGATGTGTAAAAACACAAATGACAGAGAAGGAGGCTGGTGGAAATTTAATTTTATTACGACCTATAATGGAGGGAATAAGATGATACGCATGATTCTGAAAAAATATTGGTATTGGGAAAACGATAAAACGCTTAATAGCCCCAAGTAGATTAAGAGAAAATAAAAAAAAATCAGCAAGGATGGAAAAAAATGAAGATCAGGTGATTGGAGTTTTTAGATGTAGTTCTAGGAAATGTCATACGTGTGGAATTATAAACCATGGAGCAAAACAGATTATAAGTAAAAGTACAGGCGAATTAATTAAAATAAAACAAAATCTGAGTTGCGATAGCGATTATATTATTTATGTTATCGACTGTAGCTGTGGGCTACAGTATGTGGGACGCACGACACAGACGTTACGTGCTCGTATGAACGGGCACAGAAATAGAGCAAAAAATGGGTTTTTAAAACATAGTTTATCAAGACATATACTACTCAAGCATGAAAAGAATTTTAATATAAGGGTGACACCTCTAGAACAGATACCTATGGAAACGATCAATAGAAATTCTTTGCTCAATCGCAAAAAAACATATTGGATTTACCGCCTTCAAACATTGCATCCTAATGGCCTTAATGATATTGTGGAAAGAATATAGTATACATCCCTGTCTAAATATAATGAAAAAAAAAAAAAAAAAAGATTTTAAATTTGTTTTTTTTAAAGAATTTTTATCTAATTTTTTTTTTGTACTACCTTTTATTTGATAAATCTTATTGATAGTAATTTTATTGATAAATGCCTACAGTGTTTTTAGTTTTATGATTTTTTAAGTGATTTGTTGTTTGTGGATTTGTTTTTAATGAACCACTAGAGTTGAAGTGAACTAAGAAACTGATTATACACCTTTGGCTATATCCACACCCTTATTTGAATACCAGGTAAATTGTATTTATTTTTTTATCTATAAAGTAGAGTGAGATGCATTTTTATTTAGATACCTGAGGAAGGCGGTTGTTCCCGCCGAAACGCATTGTATACGTTTTTTATTTCCGTATGTTTGAGTAATAAATTCCATTTGAGGACAAGAGTTTTTAAAATCATTACTACGGGGAGCGCGGCCACTACAGAATTGGTTTACTTAATTTTTAACTGTGTCTAGTGAAGGTAGAGATGGTGACCCCTGTCCAAATCTACCGTTGGGCCCTGGCTTCCCTTACCACCCTACTTAGGCTCCGCACATAAGCGACAAGCCGGATATGTGATCCTGGTTGACCCTGAAGTAGACCCTAGGTAGGGAGCAGTTGGGATGAGCACTTAATCAACCCCATTAAGCTCTAAAGAAGACATAGGAATAGCAAACAGGGGGAAAGTAAATTAATAACTTATCTCCAGATGACTCAGGGAGAGGAACTGCAACAACAACAATTTTTTTTTCCAGATGAATACAAGCCGACTGCTTGCACTGAAGACTTGTTAACCGTATGAGACCTATCACGAGCACAAAGTAACGGGCAATGAGGGTATATAAAGACACCAAGGGAAGAGCTGATGAAAAACAGCTGAAAAGGTGAGGAACTCCACAGGGCAATAAAGGGAAAAGGATAAAAACCATGTGGAGGAGATACATTACATAGGATACCAAATACCCCAAGCAAGAATAATAGAAAGTCAGGGAGAAGCTTGCACATCTAAATGCTGTTACCTTCTGTAGTCGGACACCATAGGACTGTCTGTCACCTGGGACACACCTGTGACACCCAATGGCTATTTAAAAACTTTCTGAAAATTGCCTATTTTTTTGGCACCATCAAAAAGTTTATTTTTTAGGAAGTAAATTAAATTTTTGCAATCAGTTTGAGTTTTTTCACATACCTTCACCCATCGTAAGGGGATTCCTACAGCAGCACATTGTAGATATTGAACACAATAAACACCCAAGACATGTATTGGCAATGGCAGCGGCAGCATCAGTACAGTATAGAACATGATTGACAGAAAACAGATGTCCAGCTCAGAAGGGCCAGCACTGTCAGCCATGGCAGCAGCATCACAGTATAAATAAAACACGGTGGATGGGCAGGAGTTGATCACTATGTAGCAACATTAGCAAAACAGTATAGAACAATGTTTTTCAACACCAGTTCTCAAGGCCCACCTTGTTTTCAGTATTTCCATAGAGGCGGTTTAAGAATAACCAGGGCTCTAGGTAGTGAAGGGTACTTGAGCCCATAGCCCCCGATGTGTCATGTAAAATGTCACATAATATTTTTGGAAGGTCATGTGGCAGGCCACATGATGAACACACAGGTGCTCTGGTGCACACCTGTAGATGTAAGGAGATAGAAACAGCCAAACAACATTTTTTTAACCTTATGTACAATACTATACATATCAATAGAGGATACTACTACTACTGCTACTATTATGCTTCCCTTGACCCAACCTCTGCTGCCAGCTATCGCCCCATATTACTACTCCCATTCGCCTCCAAACTCCTGGAACAGCATGTCCATGCTGAACTTTCCTCCCACCTCTCCTCTAACTCTCTCTTTGACAACCTACAGTCTGGCTTCCGTCCACATCATTCCACTGAAACTGCCCTGACTAAAATCACAAATGACTTACTGCCAAAGCTAGCAACGACTTCTCTATACTCCTACTTTTAGACCTGTGCTCAGCCTTTGACACTGTCGACCACTCCCTGCTACTACAGATCCTCTCTTCCCTTGGTGTCAGAGATCTCCCCCTCTCTTGGATCTCTTCATACCTCTCCAACCACACTTTTAGTGTCTCCCACTCCCACACAACCTCTTCATCCCGCCATCTCTCTCTTGGCATCCCTCAAGGCTCTGTCCTGGGACCCTTCCTCTTTTCCATCTATATATTTGGCCTGGGACAACTCATAAAGTCCCACGGCTTCCAGTACCACCTATATGATGACACTCAGATTTACCTCTCTGGTCCAGATGTCACTTCTCTGGTGGCCAGAATCCCAGAGTGCCTATCGGCTATATCTTCCTTCTTCTCCTCTCGCTTCCTAAAGCTCAATGTGGCAAAAACTGAACTGATCATCTTTCCTCCATCTCACCTTCACCCTCTACCTGATCTACCTATTACAATAAATAACATCACGCTCTCCCCAGCACACAAAGTTCGGTGCCTCGGAGTGACCTTTGACTCAGCCTTGTACTTCATACCATACTTCCAATCCCTGACCACCTCCTGCCATCTTCAACTCAAAAATATTTCCAGAATCCGCCCTTTCCTCAATTCCCAATCTACAAAAATGCTAGTGCATGCCCTCATAATCTCCCGCCTCGAATACTGCAACATTCTCATCTGTTGTCTGCCCGCTTACACGCTCGTCCCTCTCCAGTCCATCCTTAATTCTGCTGCCCGAATGATCCACCTCTCTCCTCAATACCACCCTGTTTCTCCTCTCTGCAAATCCCTCCATTGTTTCCCAATCTTCCACCGTATCCAATTCAAATTACTAACACTGACCTACAAAGCCAGCCATAATCTATCTCCTCCGTATATCTCTGAACTAATTTCTCACCACTCTCCAAAACACAATCTCCGATCCTCCCAAGATCTCCTTCTTTACTCCTCTTTCATTCGCTCCTCCGTTTTTTATTTCCGTATGTTTGAGTAATAAATTCCATTTGAGGACAAGAGTTTTTAAAATCATTACTACGGGGAGCGCGGCCACTACAGAATTGGTTTACTTCATTTTTAACTTTTTCACCTGTGGTAATCCGAGGCAGGACCATTGTTACGGGGGGCTGTCTGATAATAACCGAAAGGAGTATCAGACAGTCAGGGTCCACCGTGCAAAGACTTTGCTGCAGACTATGGCAGAGTGCAATACCTCTGTTAACTCACAGAAGGATATAATAAGAAAGTAAAGCAATTCCTCCCTTACTTGGAGGGTGCGTGGAATGATCTCTGTTAATAATCACAGATACAAAGGCAATGTGTGCGAAATGGCACCTACCTAGGTCCGCTCTTCTAGTGGTGCAAAAGAGACGAACAGCAGCGTAAGCCGCACAAAGCTCCTACCTGCGTTCGCTCCACTAGTGTGCGAGGACACGAACCACTAGATATGGCACCTGCCTAGGTCCGCTCTTCTAGTGGTGCAAAAGAGACGAACAGCAGCGTAAGCCGCACAAAGCTCCTACCTCTGTTCGCTCCCCTAGTGTGCGAGGATACGAACAACTGCCAGACGCAGTATAAGGAACGTTACCCTAGCGGCAACGTCCACCTACGAGTACAATCACAAGGCCCAGCCAGACCATGTGCCTCAGGCACCTGCCTATGTCCGCTCCCCTAAGAGGTAAGGATACGGACAGCAGCCGAAGCTGTAAGGTATAAGAACGCTACCCTGCCGGTAGCGCTCACCTAGCATAGACAGAGGAATGCCTAGAGGAACGCGCACAGAGCGTCTACTCATATGCATGAACCAAGAGGACTGAGCACCATGCGGCGTGTGTCCGGGTCTTATATAGACTCTGTGCCTCATCCAAGATGGAGGACACCAGAGCCAATCCGCTTCCAGAACGACAGGAGTGACGTCATGCTGGCCTATCACCGAGCAAGACGTCACAAGCACATGACCAGCGACCAATCGGCATAGAAGGTGTCAGAGACATGTGACCTCGTGTCAGCGATGATGTCACCCGCACATGTGCAATGGCTCCAAGATTGGACTTAGTCTCCGGCGCTCGCACATGTGCAGTAGCAAGAAATCTGGACTTAGTCTCCAGCGCTCGCACATGTGCAGTAGCAAGAAATCTGGACTTAGTCTCCAGCGCTCGCACATGTGCAGTAGCAAGAAATCTGGACTTAGTCTCCAGCGCTCGCACATGTGCAGTAGCAAGAAATCTGGACATAGTCTCCAGTGCTCGCAGCAACCGTAACAGTACCTCCCCCTCAAGGGCCCCCCTCCCGGCGACGCAGATAATCGGCAACTAAGTCGGGAGCATGGACAGCCTCCTCAGGCTCCCAAGAGCGATGTTCCGGGCCATAGCCCTCCCAATCTATCAAGAAGAACCTGCGCCCTCTAACCATCTTAGAACCAACTATGGCTCGTACCTCATAGCTAGAGCGAGAGGAATCAGAGGCAGGAGAGTGCACTTCACGAGCGTGAGGTAAAATAGCCGGCTTTAGCAGTGAGACATGGAATTTGTCATGAATCCTAAGATGGACAGGTAACTTCAATTGATAGACTACAGGATTTACCTGTCGAAGAACCTCATAAGGACCCAGGAAGCGAGGAGCAAATTTGACAGAGCTCACTCTAAGTCTCACGTGTTTTGCAGAGAGCCACACAAAGTCCCCTGGAGAAAAGACAGGAGCCGGGCGACGAAACCGATCGGACACCGTCTTCATACGGTCCTTAGCTGCTTGGATCGACTCTTGAGTCCGATCCCAAACCTCTCTGGCATTAGTTGCCCAGTCGGCCACAAGAGGAGGAGGTGCAGCAGCGGGAAACGGTACCGGTACCCTAGGGTGTTGCCCATTATTGAGTACGAACGGTGTCTGCCCAGTGGCCTCAGCCAGCGAATTGTTAAGGGCAAATTCTGCCCAGGGTAGGAGGGAGGACCAGTTATCGTGGTTCTCAGCAACAAAGTGTCGAAGGTATATAATCATAGATTGATTGGTACGTTCAACCAAACCATTAGTCTCCGGATGGTATGCCGAAGAGAGATTCAACTCAATTTGCAGAAGGCTACAAAGATCTCGCCAGAAACGGGAAGTAAATTGCGGGCCTCTATCACAAATGATACGATCTGGCATCCCGTGAAGCCTAAAGACATGCTTGAGGAATAGTTTGGCTAGTACCCTGGAAGATGGGATTCTCGATAACGGTACGAGATGAACCATCCGGGAGAAATGGTCCGTAATGACCCACACAAATCTATGTCCCTGTGAACATGGAAGATCACCCACAAAGTCCATGCCTACCACCTCCCATGGTCTATCTGGCACTGGTAAAGGATGCAAGAGCCCAGCCGGTCTCTGCCGTAATGGACGGTTGCGAGCACACGAGTAGCAGGAACCGACATATCTCTTGACGTGGCTGGCTAAGTGTGGCCACCAATACCACCTCTCCAGTAACTCTCGTGTCCGCCTAATACCAAAATGCCCACCCACCTTTGAGGTGTGGGCCCATGACAGTATATCATTCTGTCGATCAGGCGGAACAAATGTCTTTCCCGGTGGGATTTGGTCTAACGTCACAGGAGAGAGCGTATGAAAAACCCTGGAGGGAAGGATAAGACGAGGTTCGTCAATATCTTCCTGGGTAGAAAGCATAGAGCGAGACAGGGCGTCTGCCTTGTTATTCTTACTCCCAGACAAATAGTTGATGGAGAAGTGAAAGCGGGAGAAAAACAAGGACCAGCGGGCTTGGCGAGGATTCAGACGCTGAGCGGTTTGTAAGTACGTCAGATTCTTATGGTCTGTATAGACCTGGAAAGGATGTTTCGCTCCTTCCAGCAAGTGACGCCACTCCTCCAAGGCTAATCTCAAGGCGAGCAGTTCCCTATCCCCAATGGTATAGTTTCTCTCTGCCGGTGAAAAGGTTTTAGCAAAGAAGAAACACGGCCTTTTTCTACCTGCACCGTTCTTTTGATACAAGACCGCACCAGCACCCACTGAAGAGGCATCAACCTCTAAGAGGAAGGGCTTACTCTCATCGGGTCTTTGAAGAACGGGAGCAGTTGAAAAGTGTCTTTTTACTGCCTCAAAAGCCTGAGATGTCTCAGTAGACCAGGCTTTGGGATTAGCACCTTTCTTAGTCAAGGCCACCAAAGGGGCCACCAAAGTAGAAAAATGGGGTATGAACTGCCTGTAATAATTTATAAATCCTAAGAAGCGTTGCACCGCCTTCAAGGAATGAGGTTCGGACCATTGCAGGACAGCAGAGAGCTTCGCAGGATCCATAGCCAGACCCTCTTGTGAGATAATGTAACCCAAAAAAGGCAACGAGGACTGCTCGAATACACATTTCTCGAGTTTAGCAAACAATGAGTGCTCCCTTAAACGGGAAAGGACACGAACGACATCCTGACGATGAGTCTCCAGATCAGGAGAAAAAATCAGGATGTCGTCCAGATACACCACTACTGAGGATAACAGTAAATCCCTGAACACATCATTTACGAAGTCCTGAAATACTGCGGGTGCATTACATAACCCAAAAGGCATGACGAGGTATTCATAGTGACCGTCTCGGGTGTTAAAAGCGGTCTTCCATTCGTCACCCTTTCGAATTCGTACCAAGTTATACGCACCCCGCAGATCCAACTTCGTAAAAACTTGAGCTCCTCTCAGTCTGTCAAAGAGCTCCGAAATTAAAGGTAATGGGTATTTGTTCTTTATTGTGATTGCGTTGAGACCCCTGTAATCTATGCAGGGACGCAAATTACCCTCTTTCTTCCGAACAAAGAAAAACCCAGCTCCCGCGGGAGAGACAGACTTACGAATGAACCCCTTCTCTAAGCTCTCTCTTATATAGGTCGACATGGCCTCCGACTCAGGTATCGACAGGGGGTAAACCCTGCCTTTAGGTGGAACCGAACCTGGGATAAGGTCTATGGCACAGTCATACGGCCTATGGGGTGGAAGAACCTCAGCACCCTGTTTGGAGAACACGTCAGCGAAATCCAAATAGGGTGTAGGTATGGGAGAGAGATCAGTTGATGCAACTGCAACGACCTTAGGTGGTAAGGGAAGACATCGGGACTGACATTTCGAACCCCAACTAATAATGCTGTCAGACTCCCAGTCAATGTGAGGAGCATGAGTCCGAAGCCATGGAAGACCCAGAAGGACGTCGTCTATACCCTCAGGCAAAACAAGAAAAGAAATCTCCTCTATGTGACCCTGAGACAGGGAAAGGCGCAAGGGAACTGTCCTCAATGTAATGGAGTCAGACAACATAGTTCCATTAACAACACGGACAGGAATAGGCGCCTCTAACATGATAGAGGGAATATTGTGTCTCTTTACAAATCCTGAGGACACAAAAATCCCGTCAGCTCCGGAATCCACAAAATCCATAATAGGCCATGTATTCTCAGATAACGAGAGCTGACCTGGGATACAACACTTAGAGGGTGCAGAAGACGTCTCTAGTAACCCCCCTCTAATGGTTACTAGGCCAGGGAGTTTCCCTGACGACTAGGACACTTGTTGGCATAGTGCCCAGCCTGACGACATACGTAACATATAGGAGGACCAGACTTGCGTAGTCTGGAGAACGTATGACCTAACTCCATAGGAGTGGGAGATGTTTCAGATGCTGAGGAAGATGGTAGTGGACCCTCAACAACTGGAATAGCCCGATGCTTAGGGCGTGAGGAAGAGACCTCGAGTCTACGTTCCTTATGGCGTACATCGATCCTCGTTGCTACTGTGATCAAGTCCTCCAGAGAAGCAGGGACTTCACGAGTAGCAAGGGCATCCTTGACATAGCCAGCCAACCCTCTCCAGAAGATAGGAATCAACACCTTCTCTGGCCAATCTAGTTCTGCCACCAGAGTTCTAAAAGCAATGGCATAAGAACTAGTGGATAACGAACCCTGAGATAGATCTAACAGTCTCAGGGCCGCATCATGGGTAACCTGCGGACCCATGAATACCGCCTTAAGAGCATCAAGAAAGTCTTGATGTCTCAGAGTAACCACATCAGAGCGCTCCCATAGGGGAGTCGCCCATTCTAAGGCTTTGTCCTGAAGTAAGGAGATGATAAAGCCTACTCTGGACCTCTCCGTAGAGAAGCGAGAAGAGTTAACCTCTAGGTGTATCTGACACTGACTAATGAAACCACGACATGATCTGGCATCGCCAGAATATCTGTTTGGTAGAGCAAGTCGAGGATCATGTGCAGATGTCACCATGGTCTGAGGTTTATCCTCTATACTCTTGAGCCGTGACTCAAGTACTTGTACGTAACGGTGTAACTGCTGATATTCTGCCATAACTGCCAGACCCTTGGCTCAGTCCTAATGTTACGGGGGGCTGTCTGATAATAACCGAAAGGAGTATCAGACAGTCAGGGTCCACCGTGCAAAGACTTTGCTGCAGACTATGGCAGAGTGCAATACCTCTGTTAACTCACAGAAGGATATAATAAGAAAGTAAAGCAATTCCTCCCTTACTTGGAGGGTGCGTGGAATGATCTCTGTTAATAATCACAGATACAAAGGCAATGTGTGCGAAATGGCACCTACCTAGGTCCGCTCTTCTAGTGGTGCAAAAGAGACGAACAGCAGCGTAAGCCGCACAAAGCTCCTACCTGCGTTCGCTCCACTAGTGTGCGAGGACACGAACCACTAGATATGGCACCTGCCTAGGTCCGCTCTTCTAGTGGTGCAAAAGAGACGAACAGCAGCGTAAGCCGCACAAAGCTCCTACCTCTGTTCGCTCCCCTAGTGTGCGAGGACACGAACAACTGCCAGACGCAGTATAAGGAACGTTACCCTAGCGGCAACGTCCACCTACGAGTACAATCACAAGGCCCAGCCAGACCATGTGCCTCAGGCACCTGCCTATGTCCGCTCCCCTAAGAGGTAAGGATACGGACAGCAGCCGAAGCTGTAAGGTATAAGAACGCTACCCTGCCGGTAGCGCTCACCTAGCATAGACAGAGGAATGCCTAGAGGAACGCGCACAGAGCGTCTACTCATATGCATGAACCAAGAGGACTGAGCACCATGCGGCGTGTGTCAGGGTCTTATATAGACTCTGTGCCTCATCCAAGATGGAGGACACCAGAGCCAATCCGCTTCCAGAACGACAGGAGTGACGTCATGCTGGCCTATCACCGAGCAAGACGTCACAAGCACATGACCAGCGACCAATCGGCATAGAAGGTGTCAGAGACATGTGACCTCGTGTCAGCGATGATGTCACCCGCACATGTGCAATGGCTCCAAGATTGGACTTAGTCTCCGGCGCTCGCACATGTGCAGTAGCAAGAAATCTGGACTTAGTCTCCAGCGCTCGCACATGTGCAGTAGCAAGAAATCTGGACTTAGTCTCCAGCGCTCGCACATGTGCAGTAGCAAGAAATCTGGACTTAGTCTCCAGCGCTCGCACATGTGCAGTAGCAAGAAATCTGGACATAGTCTCCAGTGCTCGCAGCAACCGTAACAACCATACACAGGATCAATTCAAGGCAAGCAGCAGACCCGGATAAGGAGACTTTGGAAAAGTCATATATGCCTGAAGTTTTGTGGCAAAAGGTGAGTGCATAAAACTTCAGTAAAAAAAAGGGCACCAGAGAGCCGCTTTGAAAACGCGCTGAGATTGGCGCCGCGTGTTTGATTTTTATTATATACCCTGCAGGGAATCACCTTACTTCACTAGACACAAGGTTTCCTTTCCCTTTCATCATTCACTTGGTACTTTCCAGTAGCTAGCGTCACATCCAGTGACCTGACTGATGTCACCGATTCTCATACCTGGGTCCCCACTGCCTTCAGAGTGTCCCAGGAGGTGCAATAATAGTTTGCATGTTCTATCACTGCAGCTTCAGGTTGTGGCACAACCAGGATCATCGTGGGACATTGTGTGTGTTACGGTGGGCCTGCTGGGGTATTTTGGGTTTAATAAATTAGTGAAAGATTATGTTTTATATTATTTATAATAAAGAATATTTGTGTTTTTATGGGGTTTTTTTCTTTTTAATTACAGGGCTGGTAATGGGTGGGTTTCATAGACCCCCTCTCCATTACCAACCCAGAGCTTGATTGTAGCTGTGATTTTTGACACATCACGTCTGACATCCAGCCTATATATTACTCTGATTTACATCACAACAGGGCAATCTGGATATGAGTGGTAAAGTCATGATCTATATTGGAATATAATGCATTAACATTCATGGTAATAAAATAAAATAGTTCTTGCCATTCGATAGTTCATTTAACAATGTCCTGTAGAAAAAGGTCTATATAGTGAGATAAATTTGTAGTTAAGGAGCCAATTCCAGAATAATATCTGGAATTGGCTCCTTAACTACAAATTTATCTCACTATATAGACCTTTTTCTACAGGACATTGTTAAATCCTTACCACCATATCTAAAAGATTCCACACAATTAATCAATGATCTCAGAACTATCGAATGGCAAGAACATTTTTATTTTATTACCATGGATGTTAATGCATTATATTCCAATATAGATCATGATCGAGGGATTAATGCAGTAGATTATTATCTCAAGAAGATGGGGCTTGCAATTAAACAAAAGAATTTTTTGTTGAATGGTTTAGGGTTTATTTTAAGACATAATGTATTTGGTTTTGAAGGGTCACTATACCTACATCGCACGGGACCGTGATGGGGACTCGGGTCGCACCAAGTTTCGCAAATCTTTTTATGGGGCGATTTGAGTCCTCATCAATTTTAAGTAAGCTGGAAAATATAAAGAAAATAGTTTTTTATAGGCGTTTTATAGATGACCTGACAATTATCTGGAATGGTACAAAAGCAGAAGCAATAGAAATGATAAATACGTTGAATAAAAACGATTGGGGTATTTCATTTACTTCAGAAATAAATAATGAAAAAATAGTGTTTTTAGATTTGGAAATTAGCCATAAGGGGACTGGTATCATCACAAAAACGCATTTTAAGAAAGTTGATTCCAACGGATTTTTGGATTTCAGAAGTGCCCATTATAAAAAATGGAAAGAAAACATTCCATACAGTCAGTTCTTTCGCATCAGTAAAAACTGTACTGAAGATAAAGACTATGAAACCCAGGCTGATATTTTAAAGAAAAGATTTAAGGAAAAGAAATATCCCAAAAAATTGGTTCATGCCGCATATGAAAAAAACAGAGGAAAAAAACAGGAGGATTTTTTGGGTAAGAAAGAAGGGGAAAAAAATGAGGTGATGTGTAAAAAAACAAATGACAGAGAAGGAGGCAGGTGGAAATTTAATTTTATTACGACCTATAATAGAGGGAATAAGATGATACGTATGATTCTGAGAAAATATTGGTATATTCTAAAACGGGATCTGATTTTGGGAAAATATTTGCCTGAGGAACCAAATATAACATTTAGGAAGGGGAAAACGATAAAATGCTTAATAGCCCCAAGTAGATTAAGAGAAAATAAAAAAAAATCAGCAAGGATGGAAAAAAATGAAGATCAGGTGATTGGAGTTTTTAGATGTAGTTCTAGGAAATGTCATACGTGTGGAATTATAAACCATGGAGCAAAACAGATTACAAGTAAAAGTACAGGCGAATTAATTAAAATAAAACAAAATCTGAGTTGCGATAGCGATTATATTATTTATGTTATCGACTGTAGCTGTGGGCTACAGTATGTGGGACGCACGACACAGACGTTACGTGCTCGTATGAACGGGCACAGAAATAGAGCAAAAAATGGGTTTTTAAAACATAGTTTATCAAAACATATACTACTCAAGCATGAAAAGAATTTTAATATAAGGGTGACACCTCTAGAACAGATATCTATGGAAACGATCAATAGAAATTCTTTGCTCAATCGCAAAAAAACATATTGGATTTACCGCCTTCAAACATTGCATCCTAATGGCCTTAATAATATTGTGGAAAGAATATAGTATACATCCCTGTCTAAATATAATGAAAAAAAAAAAAAAAGATTTTAAATTTGTTTTTTTAAAGAATTTTTATCTAATTTTTTTTTTGTACTACCTTTTATTTGATGAATCTTATTGATAGTAATTTTATTGATAAATGCCTACAGTGTTTTTAGTTTTATGATTTTTTAAGTGATTTGTTGTTTGTGGATTTGTTTTTAATGAACCACTAGAGTTGAAGTGAACTAAGAAACTGATTATACAGCTGTGGCTATATTCACACCCTTATTTGAATACCAGGTAAATTGTATTTATTTTTTTATCTATAAAGTAGAGTGAGATGCATTTTTATTTAGATACCTGAGGAAGGCGGTTGTTCCCGCCGAAACGCATTGTATACGTTTTTTATTTCCGTATGTTTGAGTAATAAATTACATTTGAGGACAAGAGTTTTTAAAATCATTACTACGGGGAGCGCGGCCACTACAGAATTGGTTTACTTCATTTTTAACTGTGTCTAGTGAAGGTAGAGATGGTGACCCCTGTCCAAATCTACCGTTGGGCCCTGGCTTCCCTTACCACCCTACTTAGGGTCCGCACATAAGCGACAAGCCGGATATGTGATCCTGGTTGACCCTGAAGTAGACTCTAGGTAGGGAGCAGTTGGGATGAGCACTTAATCAACCCCATTAAGCTCTAAAGAAGACATAGGAATAGCAAACAGGGGGAAAGTAAATTAATAACTTATCTCCAGATGACTCAGGGAGAGGAACTGCAACAACAACAATTTTTTTTTCCAGATGAATACAAGCCGACTGCTTGCACTGAAGACTTGCTAACCGTATGAGACCTATCACGAGCACAGAGTAACGGGCAATGAGGGCATATAAAGACACCAAGGGAAGAGCTGATGAAAAACAGCTGAAAAGGTGAGGAACTCCACAGGGCAATAAAGGGAAAAGGATAAAAACCATGTGGAGGAGATACATTACATAGGATACCAAATACCCCAAGCAAGAATAATAGAAGGTCAGGGAGAAGCTTGCACATCTAAATGCTGTTACCTTCTGTAGTCGGACACCATAGGACTGTCTGTCACCTGGGACACACCTGTGACACCCAATGGCTATTTAAAAACTTTCTGAAAATTGCCTATTTTTTTGGCACCATCAAAAAGTTTATTTTTTAGGAAGTAAATTAAATGTTTGCAATCAGTTTGAGTTTTTTCACATACCTTCACCTATCGTAAGGGGATTCCTACAGCAGCACATTGTAGATATTGAACACAATAAACACCCAAGACATGTATTGGCAATGGCAGCGGCAGCATCAGTACAGTATAGAACATGATTGACAGAAAACAGATGTCCAGCTCAGAAGGGCCAGCACTGTCAGCCATGGCAGCAGCATCACAGTATAAATAAAACACGGTGGATGGGCAGGAGTTGATCACTATGTAGCAACATTAGCAAAACAGTATAGAACAATGTTTTTCAACACCAGTTCTCAAGGCCCACCTTGTTTTCAGTATTTCCATAGAGGCGGTTTAAGAATAACCAGGGCTCTAGGTAGTGAAGGGTACTTGAGCCCATAGCCCCCGATGTATCATGTAAAATGTCACATAATATTTTTGGAAGGTCATGTGGCAGGCCACATGATGAACACACAGGTGCTCTGGTGCACACCTGTAGATGTAAGGAGATAGAAACAGCCAAACAACATTTTTTTAACCTTATGTACAATACTATACATATCAATAGAGGATACTACTACTACTGCTACTATTATGCTTCCCTTGACCCAACCTCTGCTGCCAGCTATCGCCCCATATTTCTACTCCCATTCGCCTCCAAACTCCTGGAACAGCATGTCCATGCTGAACTTTCCTCCCACCTCTCCTCTAACTCTCTCTTTGACAACCTACAGCCTGGCTTCCGTCCACATCATTCCACTGAAATTGCCCTGACTAAAATCACAAATGACTTACTGCCAAAGCTAGCAACCACTTCTCTATACTCCTACTTCTAGACCTGTCCTCAGCCTTTGACACTGTTGACCACTCCCTGCTACTACAGATCCTCTCTTCCCTTGGTGTCAGAGATCTCGTCCTCTCTTGGATCTCTTCATACCTCTCCAACCACACTTTTAGTGTCTCCCACTCCCACACAACCTCTTCATCCCGCCATCTCTCTCTTGGCATCCCTCAAGGCTCTGTCCTGGGACCCTTCCTCTTTTCCATCTATATATTTGGCCTGGGACAACTCATAAAGTCCCACGGCTTCCAGTACCACATATATGATGACACTCAGATTTACCTCTCTGGTCCAGATGTCACTTCTCTGGTGGCCAGAATCCCAGAGTGCCTATCGGCTATACAGTTAGGTCCAGAAATATTTGGACAGTGACACAAGTTTTGTTATTTTAGCTGTTTACAAAAACATGTTCAGAAATACAATTATATATATAATATGGGTTGAAAGTGCACACTCCCAGCTGCAATATGAGAGTTTTCACATCCAAATCGGAGAAAGGGTTTAGGAATCATAGCTCTGCAATGCATAGCCTGCTCTTTTTCAAGGGACCAAAAGTAATTGGACAAGGGACTCTAAGGGCTGCAATTAACTCTGAAGGCGTCTCCCTTGTTAACCTGTAATCAATGAAGTAGTTAAAAGGTCTGGGGTTGATTACAGGTGTGTGGTTTTGCATTTGGAAGCTGTTGCTGTGACCAGACAACATGCGGTCTAAGGAACTCTCAATTGAGGTGAAGCAGAACATCCTGAGGCTGAAAAAAAAGAAAAAATCCATCAGAGAGATAGCAGACATGCTTGGAGTAGCAAAATCAACAGTCGGGCACATTCTGAGAAAAAAGGAATTGACTGGTGAGCTTGGGAACTCAAAAAGGCCTGGGCGTCCACAGATGACAACAGTGGTGGATGATCGCCGCATACTTTCTTTGGTGAAGAAGAACCCGTTCACAACATCAACTGAAGTCCAGAACACTCTCAGTGAAGTAGGTGTATCTGTCTCTAAGTCAACAGTAAAGAGAAGACTCCATGAAAGTAAATACAAAGGGTTCACATCTAGATGCAAACCATTCATCAATTCCAAAAATAGACAGGCCAGAGTTAAATTTGCTGAAAAACACCTCATGAAGCCAGCTCAGTTCTGGAAAAGTATTCTATGGACAGATGAGACAAAGATCAACCTGTACCAGAATGATGGGAAGAAAAAAGTTTGGAGAAGAAAGGGAACGGCACATGATCCAAGGCACACCACATCCTCTGTAAAACATGGTGGAGGCAACGTGATGGCATGGGCATGCATGGCTTTCAATGGCACTGGGTCACTTGTGTTTATTGATGACATAACAGCAGACAAGAGTAGCCGGATGAATTCTGAAGTGTACCGGGATATACTTTCAGCCCAGATTCAGCCAAATGCCGCAAAGTTGATCGGACGGCGCTTCATAGTACAGATGGACAATGACCCCAAGCATACAGCCAAAGCTACCCAGGAGTTCATGAGTGCAAAAAAGTGGAAAATTCTGCAATGGCCAAGTCAATCACCAGATCTTAACCCAATTGAGCATGCATTTCACTTGCTCAAATCCAGACTTAAGACGGAAAGACCCACAAACAAGCAAGACCTGAAGGCTGTGGCTGTAAAGGCCTGGCAAAGCATTAAGAAGGAGGAAACCCAGCGTTTGGTGATGTCCATGGGTTCCAGACTTAAGGCAGTGATTGCCTCCAAAGGATTCGCAACAAAATATTGAAAATAAAAATATTTTTTTGGGTTTGGTTTATTTGTCCAATTACTTTTGACCTCCTAAAATGTGGAGTGTTTGTAAAGAAATGTGTACAATTCCTACAATTTCTATCAGATATTTTTGTTCAAACCTTCAAATTAAACGTTACAATCTGCACTTGAATTCTGTTGTAGAGGTTTCATTTCAAATCCAATGTGGTGGCATGCAGAGCCCAACTCGCGAAAATTGTGTCACTGTCCAAATATTTCTGGACCTAACTGTATCTTCCTTCTTCTCCTCTCGCTTCCTAAAGCTCAATGTGGCAAAAACTGAACTGATCATCTTTCCTCCATCTCACCTTCACCCTCTACCTGATCTACCTATTACAATAAATAACATCACGCTCTCCCCAGCACACAAAGTTTGGTGCCTCGGAGTGACCTTTGACTCTGCCTTGTCCTTCATACCACACTTCCAATCCCTGACCACCTCCTGCCATCTTCAACTCAAAAATATTTCCAGAATCCGCCCTTTCCTCAATTCCCAATCTACAAAAATGCTAGTGCATGCCCTCATAATCTCCCGCCTCGAATACTGCAACATTCTCATCTGTTGTCTGCCCGCTTACACGCTCGCCCCTCTCCAGTCCATCCTTAATTCTGCTGCCCGAATGATCCACCTCTCTCCTCAATACCACCCTGCTTCTCCTCTCTGCAAATCCCTCCATTGTTTCCCAATCTTCCACCGTATCCAATTCAAATTACTAACACTGACCTACAAAGCCAGCCATAATCTATCTCCTCCGTATATCTCTGAACTAATTTCTCACTACTCTCCAAAACACAATCTCCGATCCTCCCAAGATCTCCTTCTTTCCTCCTCTTTCATTCGCTCCTCACGCAACTGACTCAAAGACTTCTCCCGAGCATCCCTAGTCTCCTGAAATTCGCTGCCTCAACACGTCAGACTATCTGCTACACTTGCAAACTTCAAACAGAACTTGAAAACTCATCTGTTCAGAAATGCCTATAACCTTCAATGACCTTACTGCTTCACCACCACCACCATGCAGAGCTGCCGCCCCACCACCGTACGGAGCTGCCGCCCCACCACCGTGCAGAGCTTCCGCCCAACCTACACCACACCTACTGTCTCCTCCCCAAAATCCTATAGAATGTAAGCCCGCAAGGTACCTTCCCTCTGTACTAGTCTGTCTATTGTAACTTATATATGTATTCTGTATGTAACCCCCTTCTCATGTACAGCACCATGGAATCAATGGTGCTCCATAAATAAATAATAATAATACATAATAATATGCTATGTAATAAGGAACAGAACTATACATAACAAGTAGGGATGCTTTGGAATAAGGGAAAAGAATTCCCTTAAGCAAAATTTCTCTTACATAACAAAAAAAGACCATATGTACTTATGGACAATTCTTTACATAATTAGGGAGTTTCTTTGGCAAACAAAAGTATTACCCCATCTTTAGTTATGAGCAAACCCTAACTGAAAAGTTTGGAGTTCATATCGAACACTAGATGTCCTGGTCTTGGACCCAAACAAGGACTTCTAAATGTACGTCCGGTTCCTGTTCAGGTTCGTCATACAAATAAAGCTTGTTGAAAGGCTGCAAACAGCTTTTCTGGTGCGTGCTCATCTGGCCCCATCATAGCTATGTCAAGTATTGGCACAGCTGTGAATGGCCAGAGCACACTAGAAAAAACAAATCACGCAGGCTCCCGCCCTAATTTTTATAAGAAGTGAGGGTAAAACAGACAGCTATGGGCTGCAAACCCCAGTGGTCTGCTTAGCCTTGGCTGGTTATAAAAAATAGAGGGGATCCCACACTGTTTTTTAAAATTCTTAAAATAAGTAATTTAAAAAAAAAAGGCATGATGACCCCTTATATTTGATAATCAGCCAAGGTAAAGCAGATAGCTGGGGACTCATATTATCAAAGTGGAAGGGGCCATAGTTATTTGGCCCTTCCAAGCCTGAAACTAGCAGCTTGCATTTACCCCATAAGCGGTGCAGCCATTAGATGCGCCAGATCTGGCACTTTAACCGCTCTATCTGCTTGCCCAGGTGCAGTGGAAATTAGGGTAATAGTTACTAGTAATAGTTAATAGGGTTGATATCAGCTGTGAATTGACGCTGACATCAAGCTCAGAGGTTAGCAATAGATAGAGATTTATCAGGCACTCCCTACTAGAGTAGGAGGTCCCGTTCGAGTTCGGCTCGTCGAACGTTCGACGAACCGAACTCGAACTGCATAGGAAACAATGGCAGGAAATCACAAACACAGAAAAACACCAAGAAAACACCCTCAAAGGTGTCCAAAAGGTGACAAACAACTCACAACACATGGGAAAGTGACAAGGACATATACTCATGCGAAAACAAAACAGCTGGACAAGGAAAAAGAGAAGGACACACAGGTATATCAGTATATGCAAGGAAACATCGATTCCATTATTGTGCAACTTGAGCCCTGCTCATTTTAGGCTTCCAATCTTGATAAATTGCCTGAGATCGCCACGTACGCCTTGGGGATCTTGTCGTGTCCTGCAGCCAGCGTTCTCTCGGAACCTGTCTTCAGTGCTGCTGGGGGTCTGCTGGCAGATAAGCACATGTGTCTGTCCACTGACAATGTGGACATGGCTCTCAGAGGACTTTTCTTCCCCTGGGTCAGCCAGGGGACGGGAAAGGCACGCGTATTTTTGAGAGTGCTTCATGCAAAGCATCTTTTTCTTTTTCAAAAGGGGGCTCAACCGATGCCAGTCAAGTGGGGTGTGTGTGGCACAGTTAGTGTAAACGAGGGAGACTGTGGTTGGAGTCCCCTCGCTGTGTTTCTAAAAGAACCAAGATGAACAAGTCATGGCTCTCAGAGGACTTTTCTTCCCCTGGGTCAGCCAGGGGACGGGAAAGGCACGCGTATTTTTGAGAGTGCTTCATGCAAAGCATCTTTTTCTTTTTCAAAAGGGGGCTCAACCGATGCCAGTCAAGTGGGGTGTGTGTGGCACAGTTAGTGTAAACGAGGGAGACTGTGGTTGGAGTCCCCTCGCTGTGTTTCTAAAAGAACCAAGATGAACAAGTCATGGCTCTCAGAGGACTTTTCTTCCCCTGGGTCAGCCAGGGGACGGGAAAGGCACGCGTATTTTTGAGAGTGCTTCATGCAAAGCATCTTTTTCTTTTTCAAAAGGGAGCTCAACCGATGCCAGTCAAGTGGGGTGTGTGTGGCACAGTTAGTGTAAACGAGGGAGACTGTGGTTGGAGTCCCCTCGCTGTGTTTCTAAAAGAACCAAGATGAACAAGTCATGGCTCTCAGAGGACTTTTCTTCCCCTGGGTCAGCCAGGGGACGGGAAAGGCACGCGTATTTTTGAGAGTGCTTCATGCAAAGCATCTTTTTCTTTTTCAAAAGGGGGCTCAACCGATGCCAGTCAAGTGGGGTGTGTGTGGCACAGTTAGTGTAAACGAGGGAGACTGTGGTTGGAGTCCCCTCGCTGTGTTTCTAAAAGAACCAAGATGAACAAGTCATGGCTCTCAGAGGACTTTTCTTCCCCTGGGTCAGCCAGGGGACGGGAAAGGCACGCGTATTTTTGAGAGTGCTTCATGCAAAGCATCTTTTTCTTTTTCAAAAGGGGGCTCAACCGATGCCAGTCAAGTGGGGTGTGTGTGGCACAGTTAGTGTAAACAAGGGAGACTGTGGTTGGAGTCCCCTCGCTGTGTTTCTAAAAGAACCAAGATGAACAAGTCATGGCTCTCAGAGGACTTTTCTTCCCCTGGGTCAGCCAGGGGACGGGAAAGGCACGCGTATTTTTGAGAGTGCTTCATGCAAAGCATCTTTTTCTTTTTCAAAAGGGGGCTCAACCGATGCCAGTCAAGTGGGGTGTGTGTGGCACAGTTAGTGTAAACGAGGGAGACTGTGGTTGGAGTCCCCTCGCTGTGTTTCTAAAAGAACCAAGATGAACAAGTCATGGCTCTCAGAGGACTTTTCTTCCCCTGGGTCAGCCAGGGGACGGGAAAGGCACGCGTATTTTTGAGAGTGCTTCATGCAAAGCATCTTTTTCTTTTTCAAAAGGGGGCTCAACCGATGCCAGTAAAGTGGGGTGTGTGTGGCACAGTTAGTGTAAACGAGGGAGACTGTGGTTGGAGTCCCCTCGCTGTGTTTCTAAAAGAACCAAGATGAACAAGTCATGGCTCTCAGAGGACTTTTCTTCCCCTGGGTCAGCCAGGGGACGGGAAAGGCACGCGTATTTTTGAGAGTGCTTCATGCAAAGCATCTTTTTCTTTTTCAAAAGGGGGCTCAACCGATGCCAGTCAAGTGGGGTGTGTGTGGCACAGTTAGTGTAAACGAGGGAGACTGTGGATGGAGTCCCCTCGCTGTGTTTCTAAAGGAACCAAGATGAACAAGTCATGGCTCTCAGAGGACTTTTCTTCCCCTGGGTCAGCCAGGGGACGGGAAAGGCACGCGTATTTTTGAGAGTGCTTCATGCAAAGCATCTTTTTCTTTTTCAAAAGGGGGCTCAACAGATGCCAGTCAAGTGGGGTGTGTGTGGCACAGTTAGTGTAAACGAGGGAGACTGTGGTTGGAGTCCCTCCGCTGTGTTTCTAAAAGAACCAAGATGAACAAGTCATGGCTCTCGAGGACTTTTCTTCCCCTGGGTCAGCCAGGGGACGGGAAAGGCACGCGTATTTTTGAGAGTGCTTCATGCAAAGCATCTTTTTCTTTTTCAAAAGGGGGCTCAACCGATGCCAGTCAAGTGGGGTGTGTGTGGCACAGTTAGTGTAAACGAGGGAGACTGTGGTTGGAGTCCCCTCGCTGTGTTTCTAAAAGAACCAAGATGAACAAGTCATGGCTCTCAGAGGACTTTTCTTCCCCTGGGTCAGCCAGGGGACGGGAAAGGCACGCGTATTTTTGAGAGTGCTTCATGCAAAGCATCTTTTTCTTTTTCAAAAGGGGGCTCAACCGATGCCAGTCAAGTGGGGTGTGTGTGGCACAGTTAGTGTAAACGAGGGAGACTGTGGTTGGAGTCCCCTCGCTGTGTTTCTAAAAGAACCAAGATGAACAAGTCATGGCTCTCAGAGGACTTTTCTTCCCCTGGGTCAGCCAGGGGACGGGAAAGGCACGCGTATTTTTGAGAGTGCTTCATGCAAAGCATCTTTTTCTTTTTCAAAAGGGGGCTCAACCGATGCCAGTCAAGTGGGGTGTGTGTGGCACAGTTAGTGTAAACGAAGGAGACTGTGGATGGAGTCCCGTCGCTGTGTTTCTAAAGGAACCAAGATGAACAAGTCATGGCTCTCAGAGGACTTTTCTTCCCCTGGGTCAGCCAGGGGACGGGAAAGGCACGCGTATTTTTGAGAGTGCTTCATGCAAAGCATCTTTTTCTTTTTCAAAAGGGGGCTCAACCGATGCCAGTCAAGTGGGGTGTGTGTGGCACAGTTAGTGTAAACGAGGGAGACTGTGGTTGGAGTCCCCTCGCTGTGTTTCTAAAAGAACCAAGATGAACAAGTCATAGCTCTCAGAGGACTTTTCTTCCCCTGGGTCAGCCAGGGGACGGGAAAGGCACGCGTATTTTTGAGAGTGCTTCATGCAAAGCATCTTTTTCTTTTTCAAAAGGGGGCTCAACCGATGCCAGTCAAGTGGGGTGTGTGTGGCACAGTTAGTGTAAACGAGGGAGACTGTGGTTGGAGTCCCCTCGCTGTGTTTCTAAAAGAACCAAGATGAACAAGTCATGGCTCTCAGAGGACTTTTCTTCCCCTGGGTCAGCCAGGGGACGGGAAAGGCACGCGTATTTTTGAGAGTGCTTCATGCAAAGCATCTTTTTCTTTTTCAAAAGGGGGCTCAACCGATGCCAGTCAAGTGGGGTGTGTGTGGCACAGTTAGTGTAAACGAGGGAGACTGTGGTTGGAGTCCCCTCGCTGTGTTTCTAAAAGAACCAAGATGAACAAGTCATGGCTCTCAGAGGACTTTTCTTCCCCTGGGTCAGCCAGGGGACGGGAAAGGCACGCGTATTTTTGAGAGTGCTTCATGCAAAGCATCTTTTTCTTTTTCAAAAGGGAGCTCAACCGATGCCAGTCAAGTGGGGTGTGTGTGGCACAGTTAGTGTAAACGAGGGAGACTGTGGTTGGAGTCCCCTCGCTGTGTTTCTAAAAGAACCAAGATGAACAAGTCATGGCTCTAAGAGGACTTTTCTTCCCCTGGGTCAGCCAGGGGACGGGAAAGGCACGCGTATTTTTGAGAGTGCTTCATGCAAAGCATCTTTTTCTTTTTCAAAAGGGGGCTCAACTGATGCCAGTCAAGTGGGGTGTGTGTGGCACAGTTAGTGTAAACGAGGGAGACTGTGGTTGGAGTCCCCTCGCTGTGTTTCTAAAAGAACCAAGATGAACAAGTCATGGCTCTCAGAGGACTTTTCTTCCCCTGGGTCAGCCAGGGGACGGGAAAGGCACGCATATTTTTGAGAGTGCTTCATGCAAAGCATCTTTTTCTTTTTCAAAAGGGGGCTCAACCGATGCCAGTCAAGTGGGGTGTGTGTGGCACAGTTAGTGTAAACAAGGGAGACTGTGGTTGGAGTCCCCTCGCTGTGTTTTACATGCTTTTAGAAGGGCATGACATGGCTTGGAGGTTGACTTTCAGCATCTGCAAACTGTTGGCTACCAAAATGCTGCCTTTCCAACACCTGTGGTTATAGACAATGAGGAACATACTGATGAAGATGAGACGCAGATACCCGATTGGGATGACAACTTAAATATTCGGTCAGGGCAAGAAGAGGCTCGGTCTGAGGGGGAGGGGAGTGCAAACATAACAATTGATGATGAAGTTCTAGATCCCACCCACTGTCAACCCACAGTCAGACACTCGAGGAGGTCAACAGAGGCGGTGGAGGAGGATGCAACCGACGACGAAGTTACCTTGCGCCTTCCTGGACACAGTCGGAGCACTGGTAGCACGTCTACAACTGCATCCTCAGCCACCACTCTGCCTCTGAGCATTATTCGGGGTGGATCAACAGGTCGCATGTCCTCTAAGCCTTGCCTAGCGTGGTCCTTTTTTGACATAAAAAAAGATCGCCCAAATTATGTGATCTGTAACATTTGGCATGGTTCTCTTAGTAGAGGTCAAAACCTCAGCAGTTTGACAACTTCTTCCATGAATCGTCACATGAATAAATATCATATGGCCTGGTGGGAAACTCACCGTGCTGCAATGCGGCCTAGCGGAGCCAACCATCCACCGCCTGCCCCTTCCAGTGCATCCGCGCGCTCGTCATCTTCTAGGACTGTGGGGACAGCTGTCACACCTGTTTTTCCACCCACAACTTCCACCACTGTAACCGAAACAGGCAGTTTGCTTGGTAGGTCGTCAGTTGGTTTGGAAGGGGAAACAAGTGATTGTGTACAGCTCTCTCAAACATCGATAGCACCAACGTTGGATGAAGGCAACATCATGTCTCCGCCTGCACTTTCCTCACAAACCTGCATTTTTCCAGGGACACCCTACTCAACACCGTCTACACACAGCAGCCAGATCTCTGTCCCTCAGATGTGGTCAAATAAAAGGCCACTTCCTGCGACCCATGACAAAGCTAAGAGGTTGACTCTATCCCTCTGTAAGCTGTTGGCTACCGAAATGCTGCCTTTCCGCCTAGTGGACACACAGGATTTTAGAGACCTTATCTCTGTCGCTGTGCCCCAGTACCAGATGCCTAGTCGCCACTACTTCTCTAAGAAAGGTGTGCCCGCGCTACACCAGCATGTCGCACACAACATCACCGCTTCCTTGAGAAACTCTGTGTGTGAACGGGTGCATTTCACCACCGATACTTGGACCAGTAAGCATGGACAGGGACGTTACATGTCGCTGACTGGCCACTGGGTAACTATGGTGATAGATGGTGAAGGGTCTGCTGCACAAGTCTTGCCGTCCCCACGACTTGTGTGTCAATCCTCTGTCTGTCCAAGTTCTGCCACTGCTTCTGCATCCTCCACCTCATCTGGGTCCTCCACCTCCGCCCCAAGCCTGCCTGGTCAGGCCACCAGCGTTCTCACTGCGCAGAAGGAATCACGCACCCCTCATTACTATGCTGGCAGCAGAGCTCAATGCCATCAGGCGGTCAAAGTTTTACTTTGAAATGTATGGGAAATGTGAGTCACACCGCTATTCCAGAGAATAGTAGTCAGGCAGGGTCAAAACATTAATTGAGGAACAGGAACAGAATGGGACAGCCAGGACTTAATCAGAAAACAAGCAGAGGTGAAATGCGGATCGGCCAACAAGGTACATAAACAGCAAGCAGGAAAAGTAGTCAGGTAACAAGCACACAAAATCATAAAACTGAACTGGGGGTAAAATTAACCAGAGGTTCATAGCTATGTCTGGCAGTGGTCTGCAGACAGGATGTGCATAAAAAAGGGTGTGGTGTCTTCCCATTGGTTGTAGCTGAATGATGGTATTTCATCTGTGAGATACCCACCAGCTACATTCAGCCAGAGATTCTGCATCTGTCAAGGTAATGCAGCCCAGTGGGTGAGCATAACCTGCGTCCACCTGCGCCGCTGGCATCGACTCCTCTCCCATCATCAGTACTATTCATGAAAGGAACACGTTGTCACCTGGCGACCGGAGTACAAATTGACGGAGCGGACTCCGTTGGTGACTTAACAGCCGTGTGCGGCAATGATGCAAACCTGGCTGCGGGCCATCCTCAGGGCAATGTGACACACGTGCCTTGTATGGCTCACGTGTTGAACCGAATTCTCCAGCAATTTTTAAAACACCATCACGGCCTACATGGCCTTTTGCAGCGGGCACGCTCGCTATGTGCTCACTTCCATCGTGCGCACACAGCAGCTCAACAACTTTCATCACTCCGGAAGTCTTAGGGTCTGGCAGTTAAACGCCGGAAATGCGATGTTCCGACACGCAGGAATTGGAATATGCACATGTTGCAGCGTTTGTGGCAGCACCGCCGAACCCTGCTGAAATACGGTATGACATATAGCCTGGGATAACTTGATCCAGAGGTGGTGCAGATCACGCTGCTGGAGTGGTGTCAGATCAAGGACCTATGCACCCTGCTACACAGTTTACAAATGTCGACGAAGATGTTTAGCACTGGCAATGTCATTCTCAGCGTGACAATTCTGGTCATCTACATGATGGAGCACACTGTAATTATTATTCGGAGTCAGGTGTTGGGACAAGAGGAAGAGGAGGAAGTACAGGAGGAGTCATATGCGGAAGGGATAACAAGATCTACGAGGTCCAGATGGTCAGCGGCACCTATGCGGCATTCATGGTGAGGGAGAGGGATTAACAAGGGCGCATAGTATCAGCAAAAAGTGTTGATGAAAGTGCAGGAGCCCATGAAGAAATGGAGGACGAACTGGCGATGGGCATGGAAGACTCAGCAGATGAGTGAGAGCTTGCTCACATTTCGGTTGTGCGAGGTTGTGGGGAGAGGGCAGAGGAAGGATGCACGATTCTCACCTCTCTGCCACCAACACACCAAGGACTTGGTCCTCCTGGATGCACAAGACACATGAGCGCCTTCTTGCTGCACTACCTACATGACCCTCGGATTGTATGAATTTGAAGTAATCCTGAATACTGGGTTGCCACACTGTTAGATCCCCGGTACAAGACAAAATTTGGCGAACTAATTCCTGCCATAGAAATGGACGCACGTATACAGGAGTATCTGCAGAATGTGGTACACAATCTTAGATCTACTTTTCCACTAAACACCAGTGCTGCACAGAGTTAATCTCAACGCTTTGACATGGATAGGAGGAAATGGTCTTTTACTTGTCCACATCGGAGGGACCGAGGGATGGCTGCTGTGCTGAGATGGCATTGAGTACGGTGTCCCTGCACAGTTGCACTTTTGGTCATATCCCAAAATGAGTTGAAAAAGGACAGATGCTGTTGGAAAGGGGAACAGGTGTGTTGGAAAGGGGAAAAAAGATTTGGTCCGTGGATTTGGTGGTTAAGCAACTGTAACATTTGCTGAAGAAACACCATCTGTTACAGTGGGACTGGCAGATTTGGATAAAGTGGTATATAATCTGTGACCGCTATATAACGAAAATTAATAAGAAAAGAAAGAGAAAGGTATATATCCCCATCAGCAGTCAGTGTCCACCGTCCTCCCAGTTGGAAAAGGAGAGGTTGGCAACTGGAAGGTTTGGTGGAGGATACAGAGCTGTATGGCTATGAAACTAATAGTAGCCTTAACCGAGTTAGACGCCATTCGGATCTGGAGACTGTGAGCCCTGTTAGCGTCACAGGGTCCACATGCCCACCCAGCCCAGGAACTCCCTGTTAACAACACAGGGGCCATTGAGTACGCTGAACGTGTGCGTATGGGCACACCTGTGGACAGCAGGCGCATCAGCAGCAGCAGGCCTGTTAATGCCACTGGGCTGCACAAGCAGGACTGGTAGGACAGGAGCTGGTCTTAACCGTTCTGCATTACCAACTGTGGTGGTGGCCTGCATCGACACCCTATCCCTGCCTACCTCTGGCCTAAAGCCGCAATGGGTTCAACACATGGAGGTGTGCTCTTTCGGAGCATAATAGAAGACTGCGCACCTCCTTGTTGGATCCCGCCCCTTTTAAAACCTGGCTCCGCCCCAAACCAGGGTGAACCACAATGCACCTCCTGGAGACAAAAGTAGAGTGACACGTCATGAGTGGCATAACTAGCGTCCTATTTGGAACCGCAACTTCAATGATGATCTCATGGCTGCCATGACCCAAACACCTCACCAGTCATCGTCTGACCATCAATAATGCGGTGACAAGTCATAGGTGTGGGCCTCTGCAAGCCATTTGGGAGTACACCTGATGCCCTGTGGTCTATATGGGACCCCCACATCAGGGCCAGGGCCAAAGAGTTAATTACCGGACCTAGTCTCTGATGCAGGAAGTGCCTGAGCATGCTCAGTAGCATGAAATACAGTCTCTGAAAAAAGACTATCAGCTTTAGCATGGTGTCTAGGCACAAAACAGGACTTAGACCCGGCAAGGAATGCAAGCACCTGTGCAAAGAGGCTTTTCACACTTAGTGTGGGAGCATGCGCTGTATCCCGAAAAAAAGACTTAGCGTCAGGAATAACACAGTCAGGCTGAGCATACTCACTAGGCGAAACACTGTAATTATGCGGCAGCTGGGGTACATCGGCACACGCATGCGCACTAGCTGCCTCTCCACACTTAGACGTGGAGGGGAAATTGATCTTGGAGATGCTCTCTATGAACAGAAGGAAAAGCTAAAGGAAGCCTGACTTTCTATCCCTCCGAATTATGAAATGCAGCAATGAATTCCATGAGTTTGCTATAACATTAGCGTAGCAAAATGTGCATGAGGGTGTCATGTAGAGGTGCTAGAAATAGCTTGTCACCAGTGGGGCACTAATGGAATACAACAGCCAGTTCTATGATGCCACTAAATGGCAGTATTTTGTGCTATCATTATAGCTTATTAAAACAGAGCAGGAGGGTGTCATGCAGAGGTGCTGCACATAGATTTGCAGTAGTGTGAATAGACAAAAGTACAATAGCCACGTTTAGGATGCCACTAGGTACACTGAGTGTTTGCTAGTATAATGGCTTAGTTTAAAAAAGTTGGAGTGTGCAATGCAGGCAGACGTGATGCAAATATCTTTACAATAGTGTGAATAGACAAAAGTACAATAGCCACGTTTAGGATGCCACTAGGTACACTGAGTGTTTGCTAGTATAATGGCTTAGTTTAAAAAAGTTGGAGTGTGCAATGCAGGCAGACGTGCTGCAAATATCTTTACAATAGTGTGAATAGACAAAAGTACAATAGCCACGTTTAGGATGCCACTAGGTACACTGAGTGTTTGCTAGTATAATGGCTTAGTTTAAAAAAGTTGGAGTGTGCAATGCAGGCAGACGTGCTGCAAATATCTTTACAATAGTGTGAATAGACAAAAGTACAATAGCTCGTTTAGGATGCCACTAGGTACACTGAGTGTTTGCTAGTATAATGGCTTAGTTTAAAAAAGTTGGAGTGTGCAATGCAGGCAGACGTGCTGCAAATATCTTTACAATAGTGTGAATAGACAAAAGTACAATAGTCACGTTTAGGATGCCACTAGGTACACTGAGTGTTTGCTAGTATAATGGCTTAGTTTAAAAAAGTTGGAGTGTGCAATGCAGGCAGACGTGCTGCAAATATCTTTACAATAGTGTGAATAGACAAAAGTACAATAGCCACGTTTAGGATGCCACTAGGTACACTGAGTGTTTGCTAGTATAATGGCTTAGTTTAAAAAAGTTGGAGTGTGCAATGCAGGCAGACGTGCTGCAAATATCTTTACAATAGTGTGAATAGACAAAAGTACAATAGCCACGTTTTGGATGCCACTAGGTACACTGAGTGTTTGCTAGTATAATGGCTTAGTTTAAAAAAGTTGGAGTGTGCAATGCAGGCAGACGTGCTGCAAATATCTTTACAATAGTGTGAATAGACAAAAGTACAATAGCCACGTTTAGGATGCCACTAGGTACACTGAGTGTTTGCTAGTATAATGGCTTAGTTTAAAAAAGTTGGAGTGTGCAATGCAGGCAGACGTGCTGCAAATATCTTTACAATAGTGTGAATAGACAAAAGTACAATAGCCACGTTTAGGATGCCACTAGGTACACTGAGTGTTTGCTAGTATAATGGCTTAGTTTAAAAAACTTGGAGTGTGCAATGCAGGCAGACGTGCTGCAAATATCTTTACAATAGTGTGAATAGACAAAAGTACAATAGCCACGTTTAGGATGCCACTAGGTACACTGAGCGTTTGCTAGTATAATGGCTTAGTTTAAAAAAGTTGGAGTGTGCAATGCAGGCAGACGTGCTGCAAATATCTTTACAATAGTGTGAATAGACAAAAGTACAATAGCCACGTTTTAGGATGCCACTAGGTACTCTGACTGTTTGCTAGTATAATGGCTTAGTTTAAAAAAGTTGGAGTGTGCAATGCAGGCAGACGTGCTGCAAATATCTTTACAATAGTGTGAATAGACAAAAGTACAATAGCCACGTTTAGGATGCCACTAGGTACACTGACTGTTTGCTAGTATAATGGCTTAGTTTAAAAAATTTGGAGTGTGCAATGCAGGCAGACGTGCTGCAAATATCTTTACAATAGTGTGAATAGACAAAAGTACAATAGCCACGTTTAGGATGCCACTAGGTACACTGAGTGTTTGCTAGTATAATGGCTTAGTTTAAAAAAGTTGGAGTGTGCAATGCAGGCAGACGTGCTGCAAATATCTTTACAATAGTGTGAATAGACAAAAGTACAATAGCCACGTTTAGGATGCCACTAGGTACACTGAGTGTTTGCTAGTATAATGGCTTAGTTATAATGAGTTGGAGTGTGCAATGCAGGCAGACGCGCTCTGCAAACGTCTTTGCACTAGTGGGACTATAGCAAAGTCCAATAGCCACGTATAGGATGCCACTAGGTACACTGAGTGTTTGCTAGTATAATGGCTTAGTTATAATGAGTTGGAGTGTGCAATGCAGGCAGACGCGCTCTGCAAACGTCTTTGCACTAGTGGGACTATAGCAAAGTCCAATAGCCACGTATAGGATGCCACTAGGTACACTGAGTGTTTGCTAGTATAATGGCTTAGTTATAATGAGTTGGAGTGTGCAATGCAGGCAGACGCGCTCTGCAAACGTCTTTGCACTAGTGGGACTATAGCAAAGTCCAATAGCCACGTATAGGATGCCACTAGGTACACTGAGTGTTTGCTAGTATAATGGCTTAGTTATAATGAGTTGGAGTGTGCAATGCAGGCAGACGCGCTCTGCAAACGTCTTTGCACTAGTGGGACTATAGCAAAGTCCAATAGCCACGTATAGGATGCCACTAGGTACACTGAGTGTTTGCTAGTATAATGGCTTAGTTATAATGAGTTGGAGTGTGCAATGCAGGCAGACGCGCTCTGCAAATATCTTTGCACTAGTGGGACTATAGCAAAGTCCAATAGCCACGTATAGGATGCCACTAGGTACACTGAGTGTTTGCTAGTATAATGGCTTAGTTATAATGAGTTGGAGTGTGCAATGCAGGCAGACACGCTCTGCAAATGTCTTTGCACTAGTGGGACTATAGCAAAGTCCAATAGCCACGTATAGGATGCCACTAGGTACACTGAGTGTTTGCTAGTATAATGGCTTAGTTATAATGAGTTGGAGTGTGCAATGCAGGCAGACGCGCTCTGCAAATGTCTTTGCACTAGTGGGACTATAGCAAAGTCCAATAGCCACGTATAGGATGCCACTAGGTACACTGAGTGTTTGCTAGTATAATGGCTTAGTTATAATGAGTTGGAGTGTGCAATGCAGGCAGACGCGCTCTGCAAATGTCTTTGCACTAGTGGGACTATAGCAAAGTCCAATAGCCACGTATAGGATGCCACTAGGTACACTGAGTGTTTGCTAGTATAATGGCTTAGTTATAATGAGTTGGAGTGTGCAATGCAGGCAGACGCGCTCTGCAAACGTCTTTGCACTAGTGGGACTATGGCAAAGTCCAATAGCCACGTATAGGATGCCACTAGGTACACTGAGTGTTTGCTAGTATAATGGCTTAGTTATAATGAGTTGGAGTGTGCAATGCAGGCAGACGCGCTCTGCAAACGTCTTTGCACTAGTGGGACTATAATAAAGTCCAATAGCCACGTATAGGATGCCACTAGGTACACTGAGTGTTTGCTAGTATAATGGCTTAGTTATAATGAGTTGGAGTGTGCAATGCAGGCAGACGCGCTCTGCAAACGTCTTTGCACTAGTGGGACTATAGCAAAGTCCAATAGCCACGTATAGGATGCCACTAGGTACACTGAGTGTTTGCTAGTATAATGGCTTAGTTATAATGAGTTGGAGTGTGCAATGCAGGCAGACGGGCGCTGCAAACGTCTTTGCACTAGTGGGACTATAGCAAAGTCCAATAGCCACGTATAGGATGTCACTAGGTACACTGAGTGTTTGCTAGTATAATGGCTTAGTTATAATGAGTTGGAGTGTGCAATGCAGGCAGACGCGCTCTGCAAATGTCTTTGCACTAGTGGGACTGTAGCAAAGTCCAATAGCCACAGATAGGATGCCACTAGGTACACTGAGTGTTTGCTAGTATAATGGCTTAGTTATAATGAGTTGGAGTGTGCAATGCAGGCAGACGCGCTCTGCAAATGTCTTTGCAATAGTGGGACTATAGCAAAGTCCAATAGCCACGTATAGGATGCCACTAGGTACACTGAGTGTTTGCTAGTATAATGGCTTAGTTATAATGAGTTGGAATGTGCAATGCAGGCAGACGCGCTCTGCAAATGTCTTTGCACTAGTGGGACTATAGCAAAGTCCAATAGCCACGTATAGGATGCCACTAGGTACACTGAGTGTTTGCTAGTATAATGGCTTAGTTATAATGAGTTGGAGTGTGCAATGCAGGCAGACGCGCTCTGCAAATGTCTTTGCACTAGTGGGACTATAGCAAAGTCCAATAGCCACGTATAGGATGCCACTAGGTACACTGAGTGTTTGCTAGTATAATGGCTTAGTTATAATGAGTTGGAGTGTGCAATGCAGGCAGACGCGCTCTGCAAATGTCTTTGCACTAGTGGGACTATAGCAAAGTCCAATAGCCACGTATAGGATGCCACTAGGTACACTGAGTGTTTGCTAGTATAATGGCTTAGTTATAATGAGTTGGAGTGTGCAATGCAGGCAGACGCGCTCTGCAAATGTCTTTGCACTAGTGGGACTATAGCAAAGTCCAATAGCCACGTATAGGATGCCACTAGGTACACTGAGTGTTTGCTAGTATAATGGCTTAGTTATAATGAGTTGGAGTGTGCAATGCAGGCAGACGCGCTCTGCAAATGTCTTTGCACTAGTGGGACTATAGCAAAGTCCAATAGCCACGTATAGGATGCCACTAGGTACACTGAGTGATTGCTAGTATAATGGCTTAGTTATAATGAGTTGGAGTGTGCAATGCAGGCAGACGCGCTCTGCAAATGTCTTTGCACTAGTGGGACTATAGCAAAGTCCAAAAGCCACGCATAGGATGCCACTAGGTACACTGAGTGTTTGCTAGTATAATGGCTTAGTTATAATGAGTTGGAGTGTGCAATGCAGGCAGACGCGCTCTGCAAATGTCTTTGCACTAGTGGGACTATAGCAAAGTCCAATATCCACGTATAGGATGCCACTAGGTACACTGAGTGTTTGCTAGTATAATGGCTTAGTTATAATGAGTTGGAGTGTGCAATGCAGGCAGACGCGCTCTGCAAACGTCTTTGCACTAGTGGGACTATAGCAAAGTCCAATAGCCACGTATAGGATGCCACTAGGTACACTGAGTGTTTGCTAGTATAATGGCTTAGTTATAATGAGTTGGAGTGTGCAATGCAGGCAGACGCGCTCTGCAAACGTCTTTGCACTAGTGGGACTATAATAAAGTCCAATAGCCACGTATAGGATGCCACTAGGTACACTGAGTGTTTGCTAGTATAATGGCTTAGTTATAATGAGTTGGAGTGTGCAATGCAGGCAGACGCGCTCGGCAAACGTCTTTGCACTAGTGGGACTATAGCAAAGTCCAATAGCCACGTATAGGATGCCACTAGGTACACTGAGTGTTTGCTAGTATAATGGCTTAGTTATAATGAGTTGGAGTGTGCAATGCAGGCAGACGCGCTCTGCAAACGTCTTTGCACTAGTGGGACTATAGCAAAGTCCAATAGCCACGTATAGGATGCCACTAGGTACACTGAGTGTTTGCTAGTATACTGGCTTAGTTATAATGAGTTGGAGTGTGCAATGCAGGCAGACGCGCTCTGCAAATGTCTTTGCACTAGTGGGACTGTAGCAAAGTCCAATAGCCACAGATAGGATGCCACTAGGTACACTGAGTGTTTGCTAGTATAATGGCTTAGTTATAATGAGTTGGAGTGTGCAATGCAGGCAGACGCGCTCTGCAAATGTCTTTGCACTAGTGGGACTATAGCAAAGTCCAATAGCCACGTATAGGATGCCACTAGGTACACTGAGTGTTTGCTAGTATAATGGCTTAGTTATAATGAGTTGGAGTGTGCAATGCAGGCAGACGCGCTCTGCAAATGTCTTTGCACTAGTGGGACTATAGCAAAGTCCAATAGCCACGTATAGGATGCCACTAGGTACACTGAGTGTTTGCTAGTATAATGGCTTAGTTATAATGAGTTGGAGTGTGCAATGCAGGCAGACGCGCTCTGCAAATGTCTTTGCACTAGTGGGACTATAGCAAAGTCCAATAGCCACGTATAGGATGCCACTAGGTACACTGAGTGTTTGCTAGTATAATGGCTTAGTTATAATGAGTTGGAGTGTGCAATGCAGGCAGACGCGCTCTGCAAATGTCTTTGCACTAGTGGGACTATAGCAAAGTCCAATAGCCACGTATAGGATGCCACTAGGTACACTCAGTGTTTGCTAGTATAATGGCTTAGTTATAATGAGTTGGAGTGTGCAATGCAGGCAGACGCGCTCTGCAAATGTCTTTGCACTAGTGGGACTATAGCAAAGTCCAATAGCCACGTATAGGATGCCACTAGGTACACTGAGTGTTTGCTAGTATAATGGCTTAGTTATAATGAGTTGGAGTGTGCAATGCAGGCAGACGCGCTCTGCAAATGTCTTTGCACTAGTGGGACTATAGCAAAGTCCAATAGCCACGTATAGGATGCCACTAGGTACACTGAGTGTTTGCTAGTATAATGGCTTAGTTATAATGAGTTGGAGTGTGCAATGCAGGCAGACGCGCTCTGCAAATGTCTTTGCTTTAGTGGGACTATAGCAAAGTCCAATAGCCACGTATAGGATGCCACTAGGTACACTGAGTGATGGCTAGTATAATGGCTTAGTTATAATGAGTTGGAGTGTGCAATGCAGGCAGACGCGCTCTGCAAATGTCTTTGCACTAGTGGGACTATAGCAAAGTCCAAAAGCCACGCATAGGATGCCACTAGGTACACTGAGTGTTTGCTAGTATAATGGCTTAGTTATAATGAGTTGGAGTGTGCAATGCAGGCAGACGCGCTCTGCAAATGTCTTTGCACTAGTGGGACTATAGCAAAGTCCAATATCCACGTATAGGATGCCACTAGGTACACTGAGTGTTTGCTAGTATAATGGCTTAGTTATAATGAGTTGGAGTGTGCAATGCAGGCAGACGCGCTCTGCAAACGTCTTTGCACTAGTGGGACTATAGCAAAGTCCAATAGCCACGTATAGGATGCCACTAGGTACACTGAGTGTTTGCTAGTATAATGGCTTAGTTATAATGAGTTGGAGTGTGCAATGCAGGCAGACGCGCTCTGCAAACGTCTTTGCACTAGTGGGACTATAATAAAGTCCAATAGCCACGTATAGGATGCCACTAGGTACACTGAGTGTTTGCTAGTATAATGGCTTAGTTATAATGAGTTGGAGTGTGCAATGCAGGCAGACGCGCTCGGCAAACGTCTTTGCACTAGTGGGACTATAGCAAAGTCCAATAGCCACGTATAGGATGCCACTAGGTACACTGAGTGTTTGCTAGTATAATGGCTTAGTTATAATGAGTTGGAGTGTGCAATGCAGGCAGACGCGCTCTGCAAACGTCTTTGCACTAGTGGGACTATAGCAAAGTCCAATAGCCACGTATAGGATGCCACTAGGTACACTGAGTGTTTGCTAGTATACTGGCTTAGTTATAATGAGTTGGAGTGTGCAATGCAGGCAGACGCGCTCTGCAAATGTCTTTGCACTAGTGGGACTGTAGCAAAGTCCAATAGCCACAGATAGGATGCCACTAGGTACACTGAGTGTTTGCTAGTATAATGGCTTAGTTATAATGAGTTGGAGTGTGCAATGCAGGCAGACGCGCTCTGCAAATGTCTTTGCACTAGTGGGACTATAGCAAAGTCCAATAGCCACGTATAGGATGCCACTAGGTACACTGAGTGTTTGCTAGTATAATGGCTTAGTTATAATGAGTTGGAGTGTGCAATGCAGGCAGACGCGCTCTGCAAATGTCTTTGCACTAGTGGGACTATAGCAAAGTCCAATAGCCACGTATAGGATGCCACTAGGTACACTGAGTGTTTGCTAGTATAATGGCTTAGTTATAATGAGTTGGAGTGTGCAATGCAGGCAGACGCGCTCTGCAAATGTCTTTGCACTAGTGGGACTATAGCAAAGTCCAATAGCCACGTATAGGATGCCACTAGGTACACTGAGTGTTTGCTAGTATAATGGCTTAGTTATAATGAGTTGGAGTGTGCAATGCAGGCAGACGCGCTCTGCAAATGTCTTTGCACTAGTGGGACTATAGCAAAGTCCAATAGCCACGTATAGGATGCCACTAGGTACACTCAGTGTTTGCTAGTATAATGGCTTAGTTATAATGAGTTGGAGTGTGCAATGCAGGCAGACGCGCTCTGCAAATGTCTTTGCACTAGTGGGACTATAGCAAAGTCCAATAGCCACGTATAGGATGCCACTAGGTACACTGAGTGTTTGCTAGTATAATGGCTTAGTTATAATGAGTTGGAGTGTGCAATGCAGGCAGACGCGCTCTGCAAATGTCTTTGCACTAGTGGGACTATAGCAAAGTCCAATAGCCACGTATAGGATGCCACTAGGTACACTGAGTGTTTGCTAGTATAATGGCTTAGTTATAATGAGTTGGAGTGTGCAATGCAGGCAGACGCGCTCTGCAAATGTCTTTGCACTAGTGGGACTATAGCAAAGTCCAATAGCCACGTATAGGATGCCACTAGGTACACTCAGTGTTTCCTAGTATAATGGCTTAGTTATAATGAGTTGGAGTGTGCAATGCAGGCAGACGCGCTCTGCAAATGTCTTTGCACTAGTGGGACTATAGCAAAGTCCAATAGCCACGTATAGGATGCCACTAGGTACACTGAGTGTTTGCTAGTATAATGGCTTAGTTATAATGAGTTGGAGTGTGCAATGCAGGCAGACGCGCTCTCCAAATGTCTTTGCACTAGTGGGACTATAGCAAAGTCCAATAGCCACGTATAGGATGCCACTAGGTACACTGAGTGTTTGCTAGTATAATGGCTTAGTTATAATGAGTTGGAGTGTGCAATGCAGGCAGACGCGCTCTGCAAACGTCTTTGCACTAGTGGGACTATAATAAAGTCCAATAGCCACGTATAGGATGCCACTAGGTACACTGAGTGTTTGCTAGTATAATGGCTTAGTTATAATGAGTTGGAGTGTGCAATGCAGGCAGACGCGCTCTGCAAACGTCTTTGCACTAGTGGGACTATAGCAAAGTCCAATAGCCACGTATAGGATGCCACTAGGTACACTGAGTGTTTGCTAGTATAATGGCTTAGTTATAATGAGTTGGAGTGTGCAATGCAGGCAGACATGCTCTGCAAACGTCTTTGCACTAGTGGGACTATAGCAAAGTCCAATAGCCACGTATAGGATGCCACTAGGTACACTGAGTTTTTGCTAGTATAATGGCTTAGTTATAATGAGTTGGAGTGTGCAGAGGACAGGAGGCTACAGTGCCAGGATTATGGGGTCTGGGTAGAGGAATGGAAGCCTGCCTTTCTATTCCCTCCTAATAGGGAAATGCAGGGAGGAAATCCCTGACCTTGGCTACACAGACGCTGTCGCTGTTTTCAGGACCTGTCACCTTAACTCTGACCCTGCCGGTTTGAGCCCTTAAAAGGACTGCTAGAAAGTGCTCTCCCTAAGCTGTCTAACGCTGTGTATGCAGCGCATACAGCTGTATCGGCGATAGAACTCAGGAGGACGGAGCTGCGACAGTGATGTCTGACACCAAAGACGCAGAAGAGATAATGGCGTCCTGGAGGAAAATGTCCGGTTTTATAATGCAGGGACATGTGACATGGACATCCTATCACACATGACGTTGCTTCTCTGGCTAAAAGTCCACTTAGCTGTGTGTGTGTCTGGGATTGGCTGATATGCTGGCCCGCCCCACTACACGCGCGCGCTTAGGGAAGGAAGACAAGGAAAAAAAAAAAAAAATGCCGATCGCCATTATAGAAACAGCAGTGATCTGAAGGCGCTGTTCACGCACACTATACACTGAAATGTCATAATAGTGTGATTCACAGAGTGACTTACACTATTACAGCGGAAACCAAGCTAGGATTTAGCTGTTTTTTTGCTGCTAGAACCGTTCTCGAACGTTTCTAGAACTATCGAGCTTTTGCAAAAAGCTCGAGTTCTAGTTCGATCTAGAACAGGCCCCAAAATCACTCGAGCCTAGAACTGGAGAACCTCGAACCACGAACCGCGCTCAACTCTACTCCCTACTAATAACTAGAGATGAGCGAACCGGTCGCGGTTCGGCTCGAGGTCGGTTCGCCGAACGGAGGTCCCGTTCGAGTTTGGTTCGTCGAACGTTCTGAGAACCGAACTCGAACCAATAGGCTATAATGGGAGGCAATCACAAACACATAAAAATGCATTATAAATGTACACATACAGTTAATAAACATTGCCATAACACTTACCGGTCCCTGCGATCCCTCCGGCACTCTGTCTCCTGCCGCTATTCCATCCGATGATCGCTGAATCCTCCCGGTGACCAGCACTGCCAGCAGTGATGCAGGACCTATCGTGACGTCAAAATAGCCATGTGACCAGTCACGTGGCTATTATCTCATTGGCTACAGACTGGTCACATGACTATGACGCGTCATGTAGGACCTGCGAGTGCATCTCTCCGGTACACGGTGCACATTTGTGTATCGCCGTGTACCGGCGACATGCTGTAGCACACGGTCGACTCCCCATTCCGTTAGGGACTGGCTGACACAGCCGGTAATTAACGGAGATCACCGTTGCCATAGCAACGCAGTTAGCGGTGACGTCACCGCTAACCGCGGCTCCGGGAATCACATGATCGGAGCCCTGTTGCTATGGTAAGGCGTCTGTCACCACCAGCAGCCAGCAGCACTGATCTCTCACTCCGGGAAGGCTGCAAGCTGCTTTCCGTGCAGCCATCACGGAGTGATTTCTGCACGGGAAGCAGCGTCTTCCCCCATTCAGCAGTGATGGAGCAGAGCTGCGTTTGTTGAACGAGAAAGACAGAAGACCATGGATCGTGGAGGGCTGACAGGGGGTAATAAAGATGGAGTCTCTAATGTGTCTGTGTATTTATTTCTATTAAAGTATTTTTTCTCTGTGTGGTGTCTTTTTTTAACCCTTTATTGGAGATTCTTAATGGCTGGGTCAAACGTGCCTGACATTAAGAATCTCTGGCTTAATACTAGCTAGTAAAACAAAGCCAGTATTAACTCATGATTACCCAACAAGCCACCCGGCTCCAGGGCTGTTGGAAGAGTTGGATACAGCGCCAGATGATGGCGCTTCTATGAAAGCGCCATTTTCTGGGGCAGCTGCGGACTGCAATTCGCAGCAGAGGCGCCCAGAAACCTCGGGCTAACCTGTGCTGCGGATTCCAATCCCCAGCTGCCTAGTTGTACCCGGCTGGACACAAAAATGGAGCGAAGCTCACGTCGTTTTTTTTTTAATTATTTCATGAAATATGTGAAATAATTAAAAAAAACGGGCTTCCCTATATTTTTGGTTCCCAGCCGGGTACAAATAGGCAACTGGGGGTTGGAGGCAGCCCGTGGCTGCCTGCTGTACCTGGCTAGCATACAAAACTATGGCGAAGCCCACGTCATTTTTTTGGTGGGCAAAAAACTTCTGCATACAGTCCTGGATGGAGTATGCTGAGCCTTGTAGCTCTGCAGCTGCTGTCTGCTCTTCTCCATACAGACAGACAGCAGCTGCAGAACTACAAGGCTCAATATACTCCATCCAGGACTGTATGCAGAAGTTTTTTGCCCCCTGAAAAAATTATGTGGGCTTCGCCATATTTTTGTATGCTAGCCAGGTACAGCAGGCAGGTACGGCTGCCCCCAACCCCCAGTTGCCTATTTGTACCCGACTGGGAACCAAAAATAAAGGGAAACCCTTTTTTTATTATTTCATTAATTTCATGAAATAATTAGAAAACAAATGACGTAGGCTTCGCCTCATTTTTGTGTCCAGCCAGGTACAACTAGGCAGCTGGGGATTGGAATCCACAGCACAGGTTGGCCTGAGCTTTCTGGGCCCCACTGCTGCGAATTGCAGTCTGCAGCCGCCTTAGAAAATGGCACTTTCATAGAAGCGCCATCTTCTGGCGCTGTATCCAACTCTTCCAGCACCTGCCTGCTATACCTGGCTAGCATACAAAAATATGGCAAAGCTCACGTCCTTTTTTTGTAGTTTTTTGGCAAAAAAAATAAAAAATGCTTCCCTGGATATTCCATTGCCAGTGAAGGTAACACCAAGCAGTGGGGGTTAGCAGCCAGTAGCTGCTTGGATTACCCTTAGCTAGCAATACAAAAAATGCAGCGGGAACCCATATATATTTTTTTTAATTATTTATTTAAATAACTAAAAACAAAAAGGGCTTCCCTGTATTTTGATTGCTGGACATCACAGTGCTGTAAAAATAAATCTTTAAAAAAAAATGACGTAGCGCTCCGCGGTATTTTTGATTCTCAGCGCAGATAAAGCAGACAGCTATGGGTTGCCACCCCCATCTGCCTGCCCTTACCTTGGTTGGCAATCAAAATACAGGGAAGCCCATTAATTTTTTCTATTTAAAAAATAGTTAAAAAAAAATGACGTTGGGTCCCCCCATTTTTGATAGCCAGCTAGGGTAAAGCAGACGGCTGTAGCCTGAAAACCACAGCTGGCAGCTTTACCGTGGTTGGGGATCCAATGTGGAGGTCCCCCCAGGCTCTTTTTTTATAATTATTTTATAAATATTAATAATTACACAAAAAAAGTAGGGTCCCCCCCCAAATTGGATCACCAGCCAAGGTAAAGCGGACAGCTATGGTCTGGTATTCTCAGGGTGGGAAGGTCCATAGTTATTGGGCCTTCACAGCCTAAAAATAGCAGGCCGCAGGCACCCCAGACGTGGCGCATCCACTAGATGCGCCAATCCTGGCGCTTCACCCCAGCTCATCCCGTGCCCTGGTGCAGTGGCAAACGGGGTAATAAATCGGGTTGATACTAGCTGTAAAGTCACCTGAGATCAAGCCGAGCAGTTTGTGATGTCATGGCATCTATTAGATACCCAACATCATAAACTGTCAGTATTAACAAAAAAAAAATCGACAAAAGAAATTTATTTGAATAAACAGACCCCAAAACATTCCTCTTTCACCAATTTATTGTAAGAAAAAAAATAAAGGGGTCCAACGACGACTCTGGACCGTCTAGAATATGGGGGGGAGACACTCAGGGAACGTATCCCCCATTTTCTAGGAGTGCTGTCACGCTCCCCTGCCACGCTCCCCGGCTCCCCTGCCACGCTCCCCGACACCTTTGCCAGGTGTCCACCGCTCCACGGCCTCCATGCTCCCTCACCTTTGTCCTCCAGGCAACCCGGTCCCCGGTCCCGGCGCCCATCTGCGATGCTGAGCGCTCCTGCCTCCTGTGCACCGCTCTCTGCTCTGGCTTCTGGTACCCGGGCCTCGCGCATGCGCATTAGGGCGCGCGCGCGGTCATTGACCCTCTCTTAAAGGGCCAGCGTCCTCCAACAGGATATTGAAGATTCAGGTGCAGGGTATATAGGAGGTTCCTTTCCAAGTGGGCGGGGCCTGTTCTTCGTGTTTGCTAAGCTAGGAGTCAGGTCTCCCTGTGCCATTATCTTACCTATCTCTCTTGTAGAGCCGCTCCTGTCTCGCCAACCGGTCCTGACGGTTCCAGAACCCCGAACGGACTGTCCGCCATCTTCTCAGTTCCTACCGTCTCCGATCCCTGGATCCGTGTGGTGACCGACCTCCCCGTTCTGCTGGTTTCGGACCCTGCCTGACATCATCTCGGCCTCCGAACCTGCGCTCCGTCACCCGGACTACCTTCAGAGACTCCGTGGTCCCAGGGACTTCTACACCCACTCCTCTGAACGGACTGTCCTGCTACCCGTAGTGCTTCGGCTACCGGGCACCTTGCCCTCGGTGGGGTGCTCAGTCCAGTGGATCCACCTCCTGGTCCTACCCGTCATCCTGGTCCTAAAAAGTGCAGACCCTTCATGTGAGGAGTGTGGGTGCAATGAATCTGCACTCACTCTCCCCGGGTCCACAGCAGCAGAGTCCATGTCGTAATGGTTGCTACCAAAGCTGCAATGCCCTGCTCATGAGGTAAGGGCATGCCTAATCAGGAGAACTATTCTACATTTCCAAATATTGGTATTTGCTGATATTATTGCTATTCCACCTACTATATATTGGGGATAGGATCTTGGAGATGGAATACCCCTTTAAGTCCAGTTATCCAGCTGAATGAATACTTAACAACAGAGCTCGCTATTTAGATGTGTTTTCTTGTGGCGTATAACGGACTCTCATGTTTGGTAGTCATTCAGCAGGGCAACTATAAAAGCAAATCCCTCCATTTGGAAATGAAGTATAGCTCTCCTGATCAATTATGTTCCTTACCTCATGAGCAGGGCATTGCAGTAATAATAATAATTTATTCATTTATATAGCGTTATTAATTCCATAGCGCTGTATGTCTTTGGAGTGTCGGAGGAAACCCACGCAAACACGGGGAGAACATACAAACTCCTTGCAGATGGTGTCCTTGGTGAGAATTGAACCCAGGACCTCAGTGCTGCAAGAGTGCAGTGCTAACCACTGAGCCACCGTGCCGCCCATTTAGCTTACAGATGCATAACCACCACTCACTGTGTCTGAACACAGGAAGCTGAGCTGACAGCCGCTCTGTGCATGCGGCAGCGTCTATTGTGAAGGGGAGGGCCGCGGGGGATCAACGCTGCACAGGTACCGTGGGACACCGGGGAACACCGGTGGCATTATAGGGGGTGACCTGGCAGGGCCTGGGGAGGAGTTTTCTGTCGCATGTGTCATGGCACATGCGACAGAAATCAGAGGGGTAGGGTGAATGCGGCCGGCGCACTGCTGTGCGCGCGGCCATCTTGGATTTCTGGGAGGGCATCAGGGGGGGCACTTTGGCGACCGGGGAGGAGATTTATCATGTTTGTTCATGCCAGATGGGAGATAAATAATTTTTTACCGGCGCTGTCATTTACTGTAACGTGATCATCGGTGTACGGTGTATACCTGTGATCACATGAGCGGGGACCAGAAAAAACGTCCTGAATCATGATCTCCAGGGTCTCAGCTAGCCCTGAAACCCCGGAGATTTTCTGATGCTGGGGGGCGCTATTCACTTATTTCTGCCTGCTGTTTATAAACGGCAGATCAGAATAAGGCTACATTAACACGACCGATCCATTTTTGCGGTCTGCAAAAAACAGTCCGTTTTTTTTCACGGGTGCATCCGTGTGGCATCCGTTTCCGTTCCGTAGACGGTCCGTATGTCATCTGTTTGTCATCCGTGTGCCTTCCGGTTTTTTTGTGTACTGCAAAAAAACTGAAGGAGGGTAAATGCATAAATTTACCCAGGATCCATAGCTTCATCCTACATGAGGCGGTCACATGTTCACTCCAGTGCCATTTTGTACTGCTTTTCACAGCGTAGAGCGCTCTGGTGATTTTCTTGTACTTGTGCACTTCATATTAGTCTTTTCTGTCATTATAATGGCAGAAAGACACATAATGTCCCACTCTCCTGCATTTTGTAATTTTGCACCCTTTGGTGCCTTTCATGTGGCACTAAGGGGTGCTTAGCTTTGTCGTTAGCCAAAAAAAAAAAAAAAAATGACGTAGGGTTCCCCCTAGTTTTGTAGCCAGCTAGGGTAAAGCAGATGGCTGCAGCCTGCAGACTACAGCTGGCAACCTCACCTTGGCTGGTAATCCAAAACTGAGGGCACCCCACGCTGTTATTTTAAATTAAATAAATAATTAAAAAAAAAAAACACGTAGGGTTCCCCCCAAAATTGGATCACCAGCCAAGGTAAAGCAGACAGCTGGGGTCTGATATTGTCAGACTAGGGAGGTCCATGGCTATTGGACTCTCCCCAGCCTAAAAATAACAGGCCGCAGCCGCCCCAGAAGTGGCGCATCCATTAGATGCGCCAATCCTGGTGCTTCGCCCCAGCTCATCCCGTGCCCTGGTGCGGTGGCAAACGGGGTAATATGTGGGGTTAATACCAGATGTGTAATGTCACCTGGCATCAAGCCCTGGGGTTGGTGAGGTCAGGCGTCTATCAGATACCCGACATCACCAACCCAGTCAGTAATAAAAAAAAATAGACGACAAACACATTTTTATTTGAAAAAACACTCCCCAAAACATTCCCTCTTTAACCAATTTATTAGAAAGAAAAACAAATCCAGGTCTGGTGTAATCCAAGGGGTTGCCATGACGATCCACACTGTCGCAGTCAATGAAGAGCAGAATGTTCCCCATTGGCTGCGAGAGCAGTGCAGTGACCTGAGCTAACATCAATGGGTTAGAACAGGTCACTGCAGGGCATGACAAGTGCTGCTGTCAGCGAGGTACATTACCTGCGCTGATCTCCAGCACATTGACAGCACCTCTCACTGAGTTCAATGACCGCCGCCTTCACAGCCAAGTATCGCGAGAGGCCCGTGACGTCACCGCTAGTCAGTCTCGGGTCGGAAGCGAGAGAAGGTGATGTGACAAGCGGCGGCCATGGAGGACAGTGACAGCGCTGAGGTTGGGATGGCGGGACTTCATCACCGCAGGTAAGCCGAGCGGGACCATGTGTGCAGAGTGTGTGTGTGTGTGTGTGTGTGTGTGTGTGTGTACGTGTGTACATGCCGCGGGCAGGAGGGGGCGGAGCGAACTGAGCGGGGAAGTGTGGGCTTCCTGCACGTAACTAGGATAAACATCGGGTTACTAACCAAAGCGCTTTGGTTGGATACCCGATGTTTATCTTGGTTACCAGCTTGTGGCAGGCTGCCAGCGATGGCTCCTGCACACTGTAGCTGTAAAAAGCCCTGCTTTTTGCTGCTAGAACCGTTCTCGAACGTATCTAGAACTATCAAATTTTAGCAAAAAAGCTTGAGTTCTAGTTCGATCTAGAACAGCCCCAAAATCACTCGAACCACGAACTGGAGAACCGCGAACGCGAACCGCGCTCAACTCTACTATTAACCCAGCAAGTGAATAGTTAAAAAACACACACAGGAAAAAATACTTTATTTGAAAAAGGACTCCCATACATGCCCCCCTTTCACAAATTTATTAAATAAAAAAAATCCTGGTAGTTCTGACAATTATTCAACAAATAATGTCCCATGACACCCATCGATTTCAATGGAATCTTGTTTTGAGAGAATTCTCAGACTGAAGGTTTATAGGTTACTACTGATCAGCACCAGATTTTTTAGATCGGCGCTGACATCAGTAACCTTACATGACCTCCCTTCTTCAGGGAAACTCCAGGTATGGTGCTGCCCTCTGTGACCGCAATATCGATCAGATAACGTAAGGTTACTGATGTTACTGACAGCCATTTCACAGCAGAGAACTTCAGGTCACCATTGACTTACATGGGGTTCCCAAACCAAACTTTTTTTTTCTTTTTAAGTCTGGCCGAACCGGAACATCCACGGGTCCACTCATCTCTACCCATCATCTCTGATGATGAACAAGTGTTCATAAAATATATTCTTTCCGTGTAAATAGACTGCTGATTACTCAATGAATGAGCAAGACGCTCATTCCTCAGACGAAATGATGTTTTGTGAAGTACAAAAGATCATCATACTCTGCGGTGCATTATGCTCTGTAAACAAGACTTGACCTGTCGAGAACAATGGCAGCATATGCAATGAACAATTTATTGTAGATCACTCAGAGTGCATCATTTACTATAGTCTATAGTCTGCATGTGTGAATTGGCTATTAAACGCCCCCAATTGTAAATGGCTTACCGATCAGAAGTCGTTTAGTATCACTTGTTATTTATGTATAGAATAGATATTGGCATCCCGTTACTTACAGCTTTGTCTCATATGTTTACAGACATTTTTTTTGTTTCATCTTCATCTTCCCAAATCTTAAGCGGGCTTTACACACTACGATATCGTTCATTAATTATCGTCGGGGTCACGGTGTTTGTAACACACATCCGGCTTCATTAACGAGATCGCAGCATGGGACACTTATGAGCAACCTTAAACAATCGCAAAAACGGTCAAAATCATTTGCCGCGGAGAGGTCGTCCTGAAACAAAAAATCATTTAATGCTTATTAGCGATGTTGTTCCTCGTTCCTGCAGCAGCACACATCGCTGTGTGTGACACCGCAGGAGCGACAAACATCTCCTTACTTACCTCCACCGGCAATGAGGAAGGAAGGAGGTGGTCGGGATGTTACGTCCCGCTCATCTCCGCCTTTCCGCTTCTATTGGATGCCTGCCGCTATGATGCCGAACGGACGGCCCCCTTAGAAAGGAGGCGGTTCACCGGCCAGAGCGACGTCTCAGAGCAGGTATGTGTGTGTGACGCTGCCGTAGCGATAATGTTCGCTACGGCAGCGATCACACAATATTGCATGTACGACGGGGGCGGGTGCTATCACGCTCGACATTGCTAGCCGATGCTAGCGATGTCGCAGCGTGTAAAGCCTGCTTTAATGTCGACATCCTACAACCGGTGATGTGGTCACTGCGGAATTTGCTGCACTGATCACCGCGCCCCTGAAAATAGAACAGCCATGTATAAATAATTACGTATACATTTATTCCCTGAATCCTCCCCACTCCGCTGCTGAATTCATATATTGTGGGTGCAACAGACCCACTATATTTTATATGCAAGGCCAATATAGAGATGATATGATAAACTAGCTTGGAGAATTAAAGATACCTGTGTAATTTTCATCAAAATCATTCTACTCTACTGGAATATAAGCAGGGTTTATGTACACACTTGACCTTGAAGAAACAAGGCAATGTTCTGTGTCAAAAAGCAAGCTATGGTGTTTTCTGCAATAGCGACTGTGCGGAGACATATTTGGGTAGCATGTCTCTTAGGGTATGTGCGCACGTTGCTTTTTACCTGCTTTTTACCTGCTTTTTTGCTGCTTTTTCTTCTGCGCTGTTTAATGCCAAAATTGATGTGTTCTTCTATTCAAGCAAAGTCTATGGGAATTTGGGTTTCTTGTTCACACTATGTTGTTCAAAATGCTGCCTTTTTGTGGCAGAACTTTGGTCAAAAACTCAGCTTTTCAAAGAAGCAACATGTCAATTGTTTTTGCCATTTGGGTTTTGCACTGCAAAGCTGAGTTTTTGACCAAAGTTCTGCCACAAAAAGGCAGCATTTTGAACAACATAGTGTGAACAAGAAACCCAAATTCCCATAGACTTTGCTTGAATAGAAGAACACATCCATTTTGGCATTAAACAGCGCAGAAGAAAAAGCAGCAAAAAAGCAGGTAAAAAGCAGGTAAAAAGCAACGTGCGCACATACCCTAAGTCCCTCAGGAATTTAGGAGCATTTGAGAAATCTGTAGGTGATATGTTGTGTAAAGGGTGCTACGTGGTGGATTTGAAACATAAAATGGAGACAGGGAAGACAAAATTGATTCTGATGTCTCACAATTTCCTCCTTTTGTGATTCTAGAAGACCAGAAATGTTCCTGTGGCCATAGTCCAGGGTCTAAAACCTTCCTGACGTACTTATTAACTCTTCACCAGATTCCAGACATCAGGTTATTTTGGGCTTCTTTGCACTCACAACATTCTTTATCTTATAAAAGAAAAAACCTTTAGCATTGTCATAAAAGCAAATCGTACAAACATCACTAGTAGAGGTTCTGAGAGATTGACTATTTGAGTTCCTGAAGGGCTAAATCCCATAAAGACATCAAACCAGTGATGTTCAGCAGTGACCTTTAGATGAAGACAAATGTACTAGCTTATCTTTAATAAAAAACTGCATCCTCTAAAGCTTCTCGCAAAGTGTGATTCTAATCCTTTATGAATATTCTTATTTAATACATTTTGTATCATTGATATGTCAAAAGATAAATTGTAATCAGGTGTTTCTACTGATAGAATTTTATGAAAATCTACTTCAAAATTGCATGAAAAAGAAAAGTTTAATTATACCATTTCAAACAGGTTACATTTGTTAAACAACCAGAAAAGGGACCTGCTGTGAATTTCCAAAGAATTGGTACACAAAATTAAACTTCTTTCCAGCTCTACAAGGATGGATACAACACCCTCCTTTTGCAGATTAAAATATATCTCTTCACAACAAGTCTGATTATTTTGACACTTCCAATGACATTTGGGGTCTCACACACCAATATCTTAGGCATCAACCTCCACTAGAAAAGGATGTTCTGAGTCAGGCTGGACCAATACAGGGTATGATTTGACATGATCACTAATTTCCATGAAGGCTCGGAAGGCCTCTGGCTTCCAGTTATCTACATTTGCTCATTTCTTGATAAGTCAGTAAGGGGTTTGGCAATGGAGGAAAAATGTTTAATATATTTAAGAAAGTAGTTGTCAAACCGAAGGAAACGCTGCAAGGACCTCAGTGATCTTTGTAGTACCCACTCATTAACAGCTTGGATCTCATAGGGGTCAATTCGACAAGATACAACCCAGGAAATTTACTTTTTCAACCAAGAATATGCATTTTAAAGCTTGACAAATAACAAATTGTTTCTTAGTTTTTGGATTATGGTACGTACATGTTGGATGTGTGACATAATATCAGGTAAATAAATTAATATGTTATACAGATAGACAACTACATATTACCCATTTATGTCTTTGAATATGTCATAACTTTATTTTGGAAAAACAGCTGGTGCATTTGTGGCGCCCCTGCAGCTTCAGGCACCACAGGGTACTGCACCTATATTAAGCTGCAGTATTCATCTTGGATGCGGAGGAAGTCATCCCCGGTAACAGCCACAACCATAACCAACACATAACACAGGGGTTCTGAAACTGGAACCAGCCTAGGGAAGGAGCTGGGGTAGCCATAATGAGGTATGGGACCTCATACCCACTAGTCAGGGACCCGGGAGGTGGGTCACCCACAGGGGGAAGTTAGGAGCCATCTGACACACAATAGGCAGTCTGCACCAGACAGTGTCCGTGTGAGGTCGCACTTTGGTGGAGCAGAAGACAATGAACAGTTCGGGGTCCGTGGTCTGGAGCTGGAAGCTCGACCCGGGTTCTTAGGAAAAGAAGGGGAATCTCAGGGTTTGAGGGGAGTGCAGCAGGCACCCGTTCCATGGCCCAGGAGCTGGGGTGGAGGGAGACTATTGAAAGGAGACTAACAGAAGGGACTGCCGGTCACGACCTCCAAAGTATCTGGGATCAATTGGAGCCCATCTCAGCGGAGATAAGCACTTTCCAACGGCTGAATGTGTGAGTAAAGAGATCTTAAACTGCACTGCTTGTGTCATCCCGTTACTGCACCTGAGACTACTACCATCTTTCCTGGGGCCACAGCTCTGCCTGTGGAGAGCTGAACCATTGAAGCTGCGTTGTCATTTGCCCCAGCAGAGAAGTCCCGTAGCGGTGGCTAATAATTGGCTGCACTCCACAGGTGGCGTCATGAACAACTACCCTCATCGTCCCTATCCCCAGCCATTTTATTGGCGCCCAGGGTCACGGAACCAGGCAAGGTCCCCGCAGCGTCCCAGGAGAAGCACCGTGGTCCGGCGACGAGTAACTCCCGACCCCATGGGGCGCGTCACATTACTTAGCCCAAAAGACATCATAAGATACTCAAAAGGACCCTCAGGTGTGTTAAATGTTTTCATCCACTAATCTCCTTCTCTTATACGAATCAGGCTATATGTACCCATAAGATCAAGCTTAGTGAACCCTTTTTACAGACTGTCTGCTATATAACCTTTCATGGCATTACATTCTAGACCAGGAAGATTATACATTTTACCCATGGGGAGATGACAGTTTTATACCGGGTCAATGGGACAATTATTATCCCTGTGTGTGGGTAATTTTTCAGATTCAAATAGAGAAAATACATTAGCAGAATTTCTAAATATATCTGCTAAATGTCATTGGATGGATTTAGAAAGACTCACAGATAAAGACATACATTTCTTCTGACACTCAGGGCTCCAGCGTACAATATCACCCTGTGCCAGTCAATAGAGATGAGTGAACTTCTCAATGCTAAGTTCACCGAGCCTAACCAAACAAGTGGTACATTCATCGAACCAAACTTCGAACCTTTAGCGAACCTTTCCAAACTGCATTGAATTCAATGGGAGGTTAAACGTAAGGCAGAGAAAACACCTTTAGGGGGGGTTGAAAAGATTTCAAAACAGCAAAAATACATTTTACTGTGCAGCCCCACTGTTTTGGCACAGCCATTAGCTTCATAGACCATTAGCATAAGAAATATAGAGGTGGATGAAAGACAGGTGTAGGGCTGATGCTCCCTTACCCCTACTAGTACAGATAAAAGACAACTTTGAGACCTATCTTGTAGTCTCAACATTGAAAATCAGGCAGACAGCAGTATAGTAGCATCAATTGCCCCCCACCCCATAGGGCCTTAAAAGAGCAGGGAGGTTTGGTCCATGCAAAATACAGGCTATGACCCGGCATTTACTTTTAAAAAAGAAGACATGCATGAGTGACCAGTGTAGGCCTCTTGCTCCTAGAAGACAGGCACTACCCACAAGACACAAATTTGAGAACCTTCCTGCAGTCTCAACATTTAAAAACCTTTCAGGCAGTACAGTAAAATCAATTGCTCCCTCCCCATAGGGCCTTAAAATAGCAGGTAGGTACAGTTCATGCAACACACAGGCTGTGGCCAGGCATTTTAATTGAAAAATTAAAACATACCTGAGTCGCAGGTGTAGCCCTCTTGCTCCCAGATGGCTGGCACTACCCACAAGACACATCTTTGAGAACCAGTTTGGAGTCTCAACATTTAAAAACCTTACAGGCAGACAGCAGTACAGTAGCATCAATCCCCCCCCCTCCCCATAAGGCCTTAAAAGAGCAGGGAGGTACAGCCCTTGCAACACATAGGCTATGGCCTGTCATTTCAATTTTAAAAATTAAGACATGCTTGAGTGACCGGTGTAGGCCTCTTTCTCCCACAAGACTGGCACTACAGACAAAAAATGTCTTTGCGTTTGAGGTGGAAAGAAAGATCTTTTTTATGTAGACTGTAACAATATCATCAGACTTAGTTTGGCAGTGTTGCTCCGTCTGCATACACAGATGAATGGAGACTTTATTTTGAAAGAACACAGCTCAGCGATCAAGAGTTGATGTATGGCATGCAGGCATTTCTGCAAATGTGACAAAGAAAATGACCTCTCACAAGAAACATCGAAGCAATATGGGACCAAGTAAACCAATTCCTCAACCAAGCAGAAATATTGTAGGTTGCAGGATACAACGTGGCTGAAAAGAGGGAAGTGGTCCAATAACTCAATGGAAAGGAACTGTTTTGGATCAAGTACCAGTCAAACCTTCTTTTTATCATAAAAAATATGATGGATTTGATTGTGTGTATGAACCTAAGCTTTACAAAGATGAAAGGGTGTCTGCTCTCTAAGTTGTACCATATAGAGTTGCATCATCCCAAACCAACAATGCCCAATTAACAGGGGGACAGCACCGGTGGAACCTGCAGGGCATACCTTCATGAAAACAACCTGCCATTTAATGGCAATTCACGGTTGAAAATCTCTTTGCGTGTGAGGTGGAAAGAAAGGGTATCTTTTTCATGTAGACTGTAACAACATCATCAGACTTGGAGTAACTCATTTTCATCCTAGTTTGGCAGCATTGCTGCCCTTGGATACACATATGAATGAAGACTTCATATGAGATTTGCCAACGTAACAACCTCAGCTTCCTCCTCCTCCTTATCTGTGAGCTATACTGCTGCATGCTTCTGGGTTCATACCAGGTGGGATCTAAAACTTCATCATCAGGCTGTATGTTGTCCCACTCTTCCTCTTCCTGACCTGACATCACAGGACAGTACCTGTGTGCCTCAGGTATCTGAATCTCCTAATCATCACCGCTACCCTTGGGGGGATCCTGCTGGGACCCTACTTCATCCGGGCAAGGATCCAACTCACAAAGATTTTGGGCATCAGTGCAGATGCTTTACTCCTCTTCTGTCTGGGAATCTTTGGAGCGGACCTGTGATGCCAATGGGACAGAATGTGTGAACAGCTTGCCTATGTGTGCTTCCCCACAGTCAGTTTGCCAGTTGGTGATTTGTGATGCAGGCAAACACAAAAATGATTGGGGTGGCACCTCTGAGAAATGAACTGGGTGTGATGTTGAGGTGCAGGAAGAGGAGGAGAGGCTACTTGATGCAGCGCTTGCCATCCACTCTAGTACATGCTGTTTATGCGCATGCTGCCAAAGAAATCTAGTGGAGTAGGCTGTCCAGTAACGGACGTTGTTCCTATTTCTCTTGAGATAGAATGAGCCTGAGTATACCCACTACACTTTTGACTAACAGAACTTCCCACACATACACCTCCAACATCCTGACTATTCTCCCTTCCACAACAATCTCATCATGATTTACCACACATGGTTGATGTACCCTTCCCCTTTTAAACAGATGTTTTGCAAACTTACGTTCACACCTGTCAGACACCTGACACAAAAGTTACATTATTTATTTCCTACCTAATTTGGCAATATTGTGAAAGCACAAAAAAGTACCACTACCTACAAAAGCATTTCACTGCCTAATTTGGAGCAGACATGGAAAACTGCAAAGAAGACCTTTTTAGCTTGTTCAATAGGAAATTTTCAGTAGCACTAAGGCACTAATAACAACACTTATAAATGTGTTTCACTGCAGAATTTTGAGTAGGCAAATAAAAGTGCCAAAACAACATTTTTTGCAATTTGCCTAGAAAATTTACATCAGGCCAGGGAACTATCTAGCAATGCCTATAAATGTGTTTGCATAGTTTTGAACAGGCAATTAAAATTGGCAAGAACCACTTTTTACATACTTCCTTAGCAACTTTTTGGGTCATGCACTGCTAACTAGCAATATCTATAAATGTGTTTGAATAGTTTTGAACAGACAATTAAAGTTGTTAATAACCACTTTTTACATACTTACCTAGCAACTTTTTAGGCCAGGCACTGCTGACTAGCAATAAGTATAAATGTGTTTTGATACTTTTGAGCAGGCAGTAATATATACCAATACCTATTTACATGCTTCATTGGCAACTCTTTAGCAGACACTGCAAGTACCAATCCCTAGTTCTATCATGAAATGTGCCGATTTGTGGCATACACACACCTTTCTCTATGCTGGACGTCCCTATTCTAAACTATTGTTCTCCTATCTATCTCAACAACCTAGCATTAAATGTCTAGCTAAGCTAACTATCAAGCAGCACAAGTGGGAAGACCAGTGGCAGCACATTCCCTAACGTTTCACATTCACAAAATGGTACCGATGCAACATGTGTGCAATATATACACACGGACATGCGACTTAGGCAGCCAATCACAGAAGCTCTTCTATCTAAACCTTGTGGATGTTTGCTGGACCGTAATTGGCTGCAGCAACATCCACAAATAAAGTTAAGGAAAAAAAATAAAAATGGTGCTGCACGTCAAAAGGGTTCTCTCGGTCTAGAGTGCCCGCCTCCTCCACTGATTTTAGACATCTACACATCAGGCAGCACCGCAATCCTATACAAAAGCAGAAAGTGCTATTACAAAAGCATTTTTGGAAATGTGGCCAGTGTTCAGGTGCAGAAACCAAACAAAACAGAAGCTCGCCAACTTTTAGGGAAAGGGCTCGGTGTTTCCGAGCCCGAATGAACATGTTAAGGCTCGTATGAAATTTGAAATTGGTGAACCTTTACCAAGCAGGTTAACTCATCCCTACCAGTCAATACCTGGGTTATGTTTACATAACCAAGGCTTGCACAATACCATGGTTATGGACATGTTTTCAAGGACAAAAAATTATAAGGATTCAAAATTTAAAGTACCAACAAGCAGGGACAATTACTTGATGACATACTTCATGACAATCTGGGTGAGAGCTGTATCATCAGAAGCAGTGAAAGCATAATTTTATTGAAGGTAACCCAAGAGTCTTTGTCATTTTGGCATCAGCAAAATTAGCTGCAGAACCACAGTTCATAAAGGCCTGAAGTGGCACACTTGTTTCAAAGTAAGATATAGGATTAGTTTTGCAGAACCATAGGGAAATACCTGTGCGCCTACATGGACATTTCAGGAACCACCTAGTAACTGACATGTTTCTGGCAGGGGTTGTTTTGGGAAGGCATACATCTGACCATCAGGCTGTCCACAGTTCCTACTAGAATTCAGTTTTGTTCTGCTTCGCTCATAAAGAGAATAAAGAAGAAAGCATTTTAAATGCATAGGATGTGCCGGATCTATTATCTTTTCGTGGTAATTCATGTCTTTCTTGGCAGACTTCATCTGAGCACTCCGATGAATAATTAATGATGATCCCATCATTCTGGATCGTCAGCAGCTCCTTTAGTTTGTTTTTACTTGGCCCATAGTTGTCAATGGAAGTTGGTCATCCCAAGCTGCATATTTCACTAATGGTAATTGGTGCATTTAAGTCTACAATTGTGTAACCGCCTAGCAGGTGTATTGCCAGGGACATGTCAAGAGTAGAGTTGAGCGCGGTTCGCGGTTCGAGGATCTCCAGTTCTAGGCTTGAGTGATTTTGGGGCCTGTTCTAGATCAAACTAGAACTCGAGCTTTTTGCAAAAGCTTGATAGTTCTAGAAACGTTCGAGAACGGTTCTAGCAGCAAAAAAACAGCTAATTCCTAGCTGGCTTTCCGCTGTAATAGTGTAAGTCACTCTGTGACTCACACTATTATGAAATTTCAGTGTATAGTGTGCGGGAACAGCGCCTTCAGATCACTGCTGTTTGTATAATGGCGATCGCCATTTTTTTTTTTCCTTGTCTTCCTTCCGTAAGCGCGCGTGTGTAGTGGGGAGGGCCATTATGGCAGCCAATCCCAGACACACACACAGCTAAGTGGACTTTTAGCCAGAGAAGCAACGGCATGTGTGATAGGATGTCCATGTCTCATGTCCCTGCATTATAAAAACGAGTATCTGCCCGTCCGGACGCCATTATCTCTTCTGCGTCCTTGGTGTCAGACATCACTGGCGCAGCTCCGTACTTTGTCCTATCGCCGATACTGCTGTATGCGCTCCATACACAGCGCTGGACAGCTTAGGGATAGCACTTTCTATCAGTCCTTTTAAGGGCTCGTACCGGCAGGGTCAGAGCCATAGGTGACAGGTCCTGAAAACAGAGACAGCGTCTGTGTAGCTAAGGTCAGGGATTTCCTTGCTGCATTTCCCCATTAGGAGGGAATAGAAAGGCAGGCTTCCATTCCTCTACCCAGAGCCCCACAATCCTGACACTGTACCCTCCTGTCCTCTGCACACTCCAACTCATTATAACTAAGCCATTATACTAGCAAACACTCAGTGTACCTAGTGGCATCCTAAACGTGGCTGTTGGACTTCTGTATAGTCCCAGTAGTGCACAGATATTTGCAGCACGTCTGCCTGCATTGCACACTCCAACTCATTATAACTAAGCCATTATACTAGCAAACACTGAGTGAACTTAGTGTCATCCTAAACGTGGCTGTTGGACTTCTGTATAGTCCCAGTAGTGCACAGATATTTGCAGCACGTCTGCCTGCATTGCAAACTCAAACTGATAGTTACTAAGCCATTATACTAGCAAACACTGAGTGAACTTAGTGTCATCCTAAACGTGGCTGTTGGACTTCTGTATAGTCCCAGTAGTGCACAGATATTTGCAGCACCTCTGCCTGCATTGCACACTCAAACTCATTATAACTAAGCCATTATACTAGAAAACACTGAGTGAACTTAGTGTCATCCTAAACGTGGCTGTTGGACTTCTGTATAGTCCCAGTAGTGCACAGATATTTGCAGCACCTCTGCCTGCATTGCACACTCCAACTCATTATAACTAAGCCATTATACTAGCAAACACTGAGTGAACTTAGTGTCATCCTAAACGTGGCTGTTGGACTTCTGTATAGTCCCAGTAGTGCACAGATATTTGCAGCACGTCTGCCTGCATTGCAAACTCAAACTGATAGTTACTAAGCCATTATACTAGCAAACACTGAGTGAACTTAGTGTCATCCTAAACGTGGCTGTTGGACTTCTGTATAGTCCCAGTAGTGCACAGATATTTGCAGCACCTCTGCCTGCATTGCACACTCAAACTCATTATAACTAAGCCATTATACTAGCAAACACTGAGTGAACTTGGTGTCATCCTAAACGTGGCTGTTGGACTTCTGTATAGTCCAAGTAGTGCACAGATATTTGCAGCACCTCTGCCTGCATTGCACACTCCAACTCATTATAACTAAGCCATTATACTAGCAAACACTGAGTGAACTTAGTGTCATCCTAAACGTGGCTGTTGGACTTCTGTATAGTCCCAGTAGTGCACAGATATTTGCAGCACCTATGCCTGCATTGCACACTCAAACTGATAGTTACTAAGCCATTATACTAGCAATTTATGCTGCCAGTTTAAGGGCCGTAGTTGCATTGTCAGGGATATTTATTCTTTATTATTCTGCTGTTAATAAAGCTAGATCACCGCTGCAATCTACACCACCTCTCAATTTTTACTACCACATTTTCAGTGCACAATCTTGTCGCAATCAACATGAGTGGCAAAATGACAGATGCTGGTGGAAAGGGGAAGAGGCGTGGTGGAAAAGGAAAAAAAGGGTTTGTCCGTGGGGAAGGTGGCAAAGCTCCATTATCATCTGCTGAAGATAGACCATCTACCAGCAAAAGTAAGATGTCTACTACTTACCGTGGACAATCCGATGTGCTCCCTTTTTTACGGACACGAACAACAGGAACAAAGGTAGATGATGGCCAAAAAAGGAAAATGCTTGAATGGATCTCAAGTGGTCCAACAAGTGCCCTCTCAGCCACTTCAAGTACCGCATCCAGAAAACACCAGTCCTCTGAGTTGTCATCCCAATCAAACTTGCTTTCTCCCAGCTCTGAAGTCTCCATCAGCCCTGCACAGTATGGTGGAACTGAGATGGCTGAGTCTGCAGAGCTGTTCAGTCACACTATAGCCTGGGAATCAGAGGTCTGCTCCCAAGCTTCAGTGAGTACAGAACAGGAAATGGTCTGAAGTAATGCCCAGAACCTTTGTGAATCTGATTCAGGCCGTGAGGACCAAGTTTCTGAGCATAATGTTGACCCTTTGTCACAAACTGTAACACCTGTGGTTATAGACAATGAGGAACATACTGATGAAGATGAGACGCAGATACCCAATTGGGATGACAACTTAAATATTCGGTCAGGGCAAGAAGAGGCTCGGTCTGAGGGGGAGGGGTGTGCAAACACAACAATTGATGATGAAGTTCTAGATCCCACCTACTGTCAACCCACAGTCAGGCACTCGAGGAGGTCAACAGAGGTGGTGGAGGAGGATGCAACTGATGACGAAGTTACCTTGCGCCTTCCTAGACAGAGTCGGAGTACTGGTAGCACGTCTACAACTGCATACTCAGCCACCACTCTGCCTCTGAGCACTAGTCGGGGTGGATCAACAGGTCGCATGCCCTCTAAGCCTTGCCTAGCCTGGTCCTTTTTTGACATAGCAAAAGATCGTCACATGAATAAATATCATATGTCCCGGTGGGAAGCTCACCTTGCTGCCATGCGGCCTAGCGGAGCGAACCATCCACCGCCTGCCCCTTCCAGTGCATCCGCGCGCTCTTCATCTTCTAGGACTGTGGGGACAGCTGTCACACCTGTTTTTCCACGCACAACTTCCACCATTGTAACCGCAACAGGCAGTTTGCTTGGTAGGTCGTCAGTTGGTTTGGAAGGGGAAACAAGTGAGTATGTACAGCTCTCTCAGACATCGATAGCACCAATGTTGGATGAAGGCAACATCATGTCTTCACCTGCACATTCCTCACAAACCTGCATTTTTCCAGGGACACCCTACTCAACACCGTCTACTCACAGCAGCCAGATCTCTGTCCCTCAGATGTGGTCAAATAAAAGGTCACTTCCTGCGACCCATGACAAAGCTAAGAGGTTGACTCTATCCCTCTGTAAGCTCTTGGCTACCGAAATGCTGCCTTTCCGCCTAGTGGACACACAGGATTTTAGAGACCTTATGTCTGTCGCTGTGCCCCAGTACCAGATGCCTAGTCGCTACTACTTCTCTAAGAAAGGTGTGCCCGCGCTACACCAGCATGTCGCACACAACATCACCGCTTCCTTGAGAAACTCTGTGTGTCAACGGGTGCATTTCACCACCGATACTTGGACCAGTAAGCATGGACAGGGACGTTACATGTCGCTGACTGGGCACTGGGTAACTATGGTGATAGATGGTGAAGGGTCTGCTGCACAAGTCTTGCCGTCCCCACGACTTGTGTGTCAATCCTCTGTCTGTCCAAGTTCCGCCACTGCTTCTGCCTCCTCCACCTCATCTGGGTCCTCCACCTCTGCCCCAAGCCTGCCTGGTCAGGCCACCAGCGTTCTCACTGCGCAGAAGGAATCACGCACCCCTCATTACTATGCTGGCAGCAGAGCGCAACGGCATCAGGCGGTCTTTAGCTTGACATGTCTTGGGAATAAGAGTCACACAGCTGAGGAGTTGTGGTCAGCTCTGCGGTCCGAGTTTAATAAATGGTTGTCTCCACTCAACCTGCAGCCTGGTAAGGCCGTGTGCGACAATGCTGCAAACCTGGGTGCGGCCCTTCGCCTGGGCAAGGTGACACACGTACCTTGTATGGCTCACGTGTTGAACCTTGTCGTCCAGCAATTTTTAACACACTATCCCGGCCTAGATGGCCTTCTGAACAGGGCACGAAAACTGTCTGCTCACTTCCGCCGTTCAAGCGCCGCAGCTGAGCGACTTGCATCGCTCCAGAAGTCTTTCGGCCTGCCGGTTCATCGCCTGAAATGCGATGTGGCGACACGCTGGAATTCAACTCTCCACACGTTACAGCGACTGTGGCAGCACCGCCGAGCCCTGGTGCAATACGTCATGACGTATAGCCTGGGCCAACGAGATGCAGAGGTGGGGAAGATCACCCTGATGGAGTGGTCTCAGATCAAGGACCTATGCACCCTTCTGCAAAGTTTCGACATGGCGACGAATATGTTTAGCGCTGACAATGCCATTATCAGCATGACAATTCCAGTCATTTACATGCTGGAGAACACGCTAAACACTATTCGGAGTCAGGGGGTGGGACAACAGGAAGGGGATGAACTACAGGAGGATTCATATGCGCAAGACACAACAACATCACCAAGGTCCAGACGTTCATCATCACCAAGGCGGCAGGCATGGGACCATGGGGGACAGGGATCAACAAGGGCGCATAGTAGCAGGCGAGATGTTGAGGAAGGTGCAGGAGAACATGAAGAAATGGAGGACGAACTGTCCATGGACATGGAAGACTCAGCAGATGAGGGAGACCTTGGTCAAATTTCAGTTGAAAGAGGTTGGGGGGAGATGTCAGAGGAAGAAAGAACGGTTAGCACCTCTATGCCACAAACACAGCGTGGACTTGGTCCGCATGGCTGCGCAAGACACATGAGTGCCTTCTTGTTGCACTACCTCCAAAATGACCCTCGTATTGTCAAAATTAGAAGTGATGATGACTACTGGATTGCCACACTATTAGATCCCCGGTACAAGTCCAAATTTTGTGACATAATTCCAGCCATAGAAAGGGACGCACGTATGCAGGAGTATCAGCAGAAGCTGTTACTCGATCTTAGCTCGGCTTTTCCACCAAACAACCGTGCAGGTGCAGGGAGTGATTCTCCCAGTTGTAACTTGACAAACATAAGACGGTCTCGTCATCTTCAACAGTCTACCCGTACCAGTAGGAACGTATCTGGTGCTGGTAACAACAATTTTATGGAATCTTTTCATAATTTTTTTAGACCCTCCTTTGCAAGGCCACCAGAGACAACAAGTCTGACACATAGTCAACGGCTGGAGAGGATGATACAGGAGTATCTCCAAATGAACATCGATGCCATGACTTTGCAAATGGAGCCTTGCTCCTTTTGGGCTTCTAATCTAGAAAAATGGCCAGAGCTCTCCAGTTACGCCTTGGAGATTTTGTCGTGTCCAGCTGCCAGCGTTGTCTCTGAACGTGTCTTCAGTGCTGCTGGGTGTGTGCTGACAGATAAGCGCACGCGTCTGTCCAGTGACAATGTGGACAGACTGACGTTCATCAAAATGAACAAGTCATGGATCCAGAAGGAATTTACTACCCCTGTGTCATCCTGGGGAGAGTAAATGCTTGTGGATTTGGAATGTGCTTGATGCAAATCAAAACATCCTGTTTGCAACTAGGGCACAAGTGCTGCCACTGATAAGGTGTCTGTGTGGGGCCCAATTTTTGGAAAAAAGGGAGACTCCGCTTGGAGTAACTCTTGCTTGCTGTGTTTTTTAAAAATGATCCAAGATGAACAGAGCTGGGATCAGGAAAGACTTTGCTACCTACCCCGGTGTCATCCTGGGGACGGTTAAGAATAGCGTATTTTTGAATGTGCTTGATGCAAATCTAGCTGTGAAGTGTACAACTGGGGCACAACTGCTGCCACTGAAGGGGTGGGTGTGTGTGGGGCCCAATGTTTGGAAAAAAGGGAGACTCCGCTTGGAGTAACCCTTGCTTGCTGTGTTTTTTAAAAATGATCCAAGATGAACAGAGCTGGGATCAGGAAAGACTTTGCTACCTACCCCGGTGTCATCCTGGGGACGGTTAAGAATAGCGTATTTTTGAATGTGCTTGATGCAAATCTAGCTGTGAATTGTACAACTGGGGCACAACTGCTGCCACTGAAGGGGTGGGTGTGTGTGGGGCCCAATTTTTGGAAAAAAGGGAGACTCCGCTTGGAGTAACCCTTGCTTGCTGTGTTTTTTAAAAGAAGCCAAGATGAACAGAGCTGGGATCAGGAAAAACTTTGCTACCTACCCCGGTGTCATCCTGGGGACGGTTAATTATGGCGTATTTTTGAATGTGCTTGATGCAAATCTAGCTGTGAATTGTACAACTGGGGCACAACTGCTGCCACTGATGGGGTGGGTGTGTGTGGGGCCCAATTTTTGGAAAAAAGGGAGACTCCGCTTGGAGTAACCCTTGCTTGCTGTGTTTTTTAAAAGGAGCCAAGATGAACAAGTCATGGTTGAGCAAAGACTTTGCTACCTACCCCGGGGTCATCCTGGGAATGGTTAAGTATGGCGTATTTTTGAATGTGCTTGATGCAAATCTAGCTGTGAATTGTACAACTGGGGCACAACTGCTGCCACTGAAGGGGTGGGTGTGTGTGGGGCCCAATTTTTGGAAAAAAGGGAGACTCCGCTTGGAGTAACCCTTGCTTGCTGTGTTTTTTAAAAATGATCCAAGATGAACAGAGCTGGGATCAGGAAAGACTTTGCTACCTACCCCGGTGTCATCCTGGGGACGGTTAAGAATAGCGTATTTTTGAATGTGCTTGATGCAAATCAAAACATCCTGTTTGCAACTAGGGCACAAGTGCTGCCACTGATAAGGTGTCTGTGTGGGGCCCAATTTTTGGAAAAAAGGGAGACTCCGCTTGGAGTAACCCTTGCTTACTGTGTTTTTTAAAAATGATCCAAGATGAACAGAGCTGGGATCAGGAAAAACTTTGCTACCTACCCCGGTGTCATCCTGGGGACGGTTAAGAATAGCGTATTTTTGAATGTGCTTGATGCAAATCTAGCTGTGAATTGTACAACTGGGGCACAACTGCTGCCACTGAACGGGTGGGTGTGTGTGGGGCCCAATTTTTGGAAAAAAGGGAGACTCCGCTTGGAGTAACCCTTGCTTGCTGTGTTTTTTAAAAGGAGCCAAGATGAACAAGTCATGGTTCAGCAAAGACTTATTCAACTGCCCCAGTGTCATCCTGGGGATGGTTCAGTATGGCGTATTTTTGAATGTGCTTGATGCAAATTTACCTGTGAAGTGTACAACTGGGGCACAAGTGCTGCCACTGAAGGGGTGGGTGTGTGTGTGGCCCAGTTTTTGGAAAAAAGGGAGACTCCGCTTGGAGTCACCTTGCGGTGTTTTACATGATTTTAGAAGGGCGTGCCATGCCTATATCTGTGTGTCCTCCTCTTTTTCCTTGTCCAGCTGTTTTGTTTTCGCATGAGTATATGTCCTTGTCACTTTCCCATGTGTTTGTGTTGTGTTGTGAGTTGTTTGTCACCTTTTGGACACCTTTGAGGGTGTTTTCTAGGTGTTTTTATGTGTTTGTGATTGCCTGCCATTGTTTCCTATGCAGTTCGAGTTCGGTTCGTCGAACGTTCGACGAGCCGAACTCGAACGGGACGTCCGTTTGGCGAACCGACCTCGAGCCGAACCGCGACCGGTTCGCTCATCTCTAGTCAAGAGGGTCAGGAGATGGAATCTGCACTAGCATGTCTTTAATGTATGGTAACAGGAAATTTCAGCCTAAAACTGATGGTAAAAGGCCAACTATGAGTCAGTAGCCCAGCGCTGAAAATCCTCTTTAGTAATAATCCGCAGCACATTGCCCCGATGGGTGCAGTTTATTTACTTTCAGCTAACGCTACTGAGTCAAGGTGATTATATAGGAGCCCCATACCTTCAAAAAACGAATTGACTGTGGAGAGCTCTGGAAAGATAGGGGCTAGAGGAAAGGCCCAAGCCTGAAGATCACACTGTATCAGGGAAATTATGAATCCCAGAGGCTTGCTTTCAGAAATCAGATGAAAGTGGGCGAAGCATGAAATATAGAAGACTTCTTTCACTAAAAAATAGGAAATCCTGTGATCATCTGAGAATCGGTCATTGAGATTAACTTTGGGTTCAGGAATAATCAAGGAAGGTGCTGCAGGGGCTTAGACCTGAGCAGTTTCATGTTGGTGAATTTGGTCTACAAGACTGTGGACTAAATTAGCCAGGTCTTGCATTTGATCCACCACCATTTGGAGAGGATCCAAAACTTTGTTTTGTCCAGTCAGTCAGTCACAGTTAGTAGTCACCTGGCAACTCCAAAATGATTAACATGAACAGGCTTGGTGCAAGCAACTTCATTTCCCAGAACCCAGGGTTTGCAATGTCCTTCACCTTTTAATCCCTTTATAAGGATCTGGACTTAACAGAGGTCTCTGAGTAAAGCTGGTGTCACACTAAACGACAGCGACAACGACGTCGCTGTTACGTCACCATTTTCGGTGACGTAACAGCGACCTTGTAAGTCGCTGTTATGATCGCTGCTTAGCTGTCAAACACAGCAGAAGCAGCGATCATAACGTCGCTGTGTTACATGTTCAGAGAGCAGGGAGCCGCGCTTAGCGCTGGCTCTTTGCTCTCCTGCAGCACACATCGGGTTAATTAACCCGATGTGTGCTGCAGCTACATGTCACAGTTCAGAGAGCAGGGAGCCGCGCTTAGCGCTGGCTCCTTGCTCTCCTGCAGCACACATCGGGTTAATTAACCCGATGTGTGCTGCAGCTACATGTCACAGTGCAGAGAGCAGGGAGCCGCGCGCACTGCTTAGCGCTGGCTCCTTGCTCTCCTTGCTACAGCACACATCGGGTTAATTACCCGATGCGTACTGCAGCCACATGTCACAGTGCAGGAGCCGGCGCTGGCAGCAAGAGCGGAGGCTGGTAACCAGCGTAAACATCGGGTAACCAGGGAAAGGTCTTCCCTTGGTTACCCGATGTTTACGCTGGTTACAGCTTACCGCAGCTGCCAGTGCCGGCTCCTGATCGCTTCATTTCGTCGCTCTCTCGCTGTCACACACAGCGATGTGTGTGTCACAGCGGGAGAGTGACGACCAAAAAATGAAGCTGGACATTCAGCAACGACCGGCGACCTCACAGCAGGGGCCAGGTCGTTGCTGGATGTCACACACAGCGACAGCGACGGGACGTCGCTGCAACGTCACAGAAAATGGTGACGTAGCAGCGACGTCATTGTCGTCGTCGTTATGTGTGACACCAGCTTAAGGGCTGCAGAGTCATCTGCTGTTCTGCTGTTTGGTGGCATAAGTGTGACGCCCTGGCCGGGCCAGGTAGTCACAGATAGGGTCCCGCACTACACCAGTCCCCTAACAAGGTGACAGCAGCCAAACATTTAAAACCCTAGTCACCTCCCTCAGTGCTTGATGGACACACCAGGGGGCGGAGCCAGGCGGTTGGTGCATGCCCACCAAGGAGTTCGGATGGCCTGAGGCGGGAGAGTTCAGTCAGTGTAGAGACAAGCGTTAGAATTCAAGGTGGAGAGGTGTGTGGGCTGGAGCTGTGTGCAGCTCCAGCAGAGGCGAGAACCAAAACCTGAACCAGTGCCAGGGTAGGAGCCCTGGTACTGCTGGCTAGGAGGCAGACAGCAGTCTCCGTCTGCAGGAGCCAGGAAGACGGCTCGGTTGAACTGATGTGGACAGGGACAGGGTAGTGGCCCGCTGCTACTGACCCGGGGAACCAACTCAGAAACCAGAGCACAAAGGGGGTACTCAGACCCTGAAGCTAGGTCCAGAAACTACTGGGGCTAGCTAATTAACTGATTGCGGCCAAGACTATAGGTCCTGTCCCACTCAAAGTCCCGACTGAAGGCAACAGCCCATCGAGGGGGATAGAAAACCACCGCCATGGCAGAGAGATCCCACGGGCCAGCGTCTGTGGGCAAAGGGCTACTCAGGCAACCACAAGCCGGGGAGCGGACTCCTGAAGTTGCAAGCGCAGGTAGTCCACCATCACAAAGCAGGTGCTGGAGAAAGACGGAGACCACCAACCGGGTGGGGGACCAGACTGCAGCCGGCTGTGGGCACCGACCACCATCACCTTGGTTTACCAGAGACTCGTGTGTTTACTAATAGTAAGTACATCAGTGCCCTCCAGCTGCCAATCTCCCTGCACCGCCCAACTCCCCCAACGGGTCCTGGGGCAACCATCCCTAACCACGGAGGAATTAACTTGCTGAGCAAGTGCGGGTGCCCCGTAACTGCAGGGGTGGTGTCCACCTTCGCCACATCCCATGGGTGGCATCACGAACTTAACACGGCTCCAGCCATACACCTACGTCCCCAAGCCACAAATCCCGTTTTGATCGGAGTGACCGCAGGACCCCCGGGTCCGGAGACTCTCGAGCCACTCACTGAAGGTCCGGACCCGAGCAGTTCGGCTGACGAGCATGGGGCGGCACATAAGCTGTCAAGAAGAACACTCAGGAAGCCAGGTCACATCTGGTTGTTCAAAACACAAACAGAATTAACAAGTGAGTAGTCAAATGTAAAGCCAAGGTCAGGGAACAGGAACATCAGGTCAAAATACAAAAGCTCAGGACAGAGTAAAAAACCCAAATAAAAGATCTATTGACTGACAGTGGGAGATAACCATCTGGGGTTTATATGGAACAGTGCATCACAGTGCTGAAAACATACAGAAATCAAAATAACAAGATTAACCCCTTAGCTTCCAGACTGGAAAGAACTACAAGTTTCAGAAATGAAAAAGGATTGTTATATCAGGCAACACTTACAACAAAAGTTTGGCTACTAATTGCCGCCGAAGTAAATGCCAGTACAGATGTTACACATGCCTCCTCATCAAAACTGGCATTGATCATGCTGATCTTAGTGAATCAGGGTCTTAATTGTTACTTTTTTATGATCCAGTATTATAATATTCTGTGACATATCTGTGGTTTAAAACTGCCTGTTTCACAACTAAATACTTTTATGTGGGGTATTATTTGCAAAATGGGGTCCATTTTAGGGTATTTGCTGTTTTGTTAATTGGCTTAATGCATTTAAAATGAATGCAACATGACATCTGCTATCTATTTTTGAAAAAATTGGACTTCAAAAGTCAAAGAGTGCACTTTCTCCTTCAAGTTCTGTCATGTGCAAAAACCTGATATTTCAACCCACATAAGGGGTATCAGCATATTGAGGAGATGATTAACAAAATATGTGGTTTGTTTTTTCCTGTTACACTTGTGAAAATGAAACATTTCGGGCAAAAGTCAACTTATTCTTACAAAAACAATTTTTCATTTTCACAGACAACTGTAATACTGTATACTGTAATATACTGTAAATATCTATGAAGCACCTTTGGGTTGAAGATGCTCACGAAACCCATAAATGAATCCTTGAAGGGTTTAGTTTCCAAAATAAGTTCACTTGTGGGTGTTTATGTTGTTTTTGAATCTCAATGGTGATTAAAATGTTTGTATACAATGTATTTTAACCAAATTTGTGCTCAGTTTTCCTTCCATTCTGAACCCTGCAGTGTGCCCATACAGTAGTTTCTGACCACATGTGACATATCAGTGTTTTAAGGAAATGTGCCATGCAAAAGAATCAGATAGTGAGCTATAAATCAACCTAAAATGGCTGGTGCTTGGCTGGGCAGGTATTGAGTTGTTAAGTGCTCAGCCACACCAAGAGCACTTAATGCTTAATTTCCATATAAATAAATTTTCTTATTTTTCTTATTACTTGGGAATACAGAAACAAAAATAACATAAAAAAAGTGTTTATAGATTTACATTTCAAAGATCTGTGTATATATATATATATATATATATATACAGTACAGACCAAACGTTTGGACACACCTTCTCATCTCTAGAACAACTATTAAGAGGAGCCTTTGTGCAGCAGGCCTTCATGGTAAAATAGCTGCTAGGAAACCACTGCTAAGGACAGGCAACAAGCAGAAGAGACTTGTTTGGGCTAAAGAACACAAGGAATGGACATTAGACCAGTGGAAATCTGTGCTTTGTTCTGATGAGTCCAAATTTGAGATCTTTGGATCCAACCACCGTGTCTTTGTAGAAAAGGTGAACGGATGGACTCTACATGCCTGGTTCCCACCGTGAAGCATGGAGGAGGAGGTGTGATGGTGTGGGGGTGCTTTGCTGCTGACACTGTTGGGAATTTATTCAAAATTGAAGGCATACAGAACCAGCATGGCTACCACAGCATCTTGCAGCGGCGTGCTATTCCATCCGGTTTGCGTTTAGTTGGACCATCATTTATTTTTCAACAGGACATTGACCTGGACCGCAGAGTAAAGGCAAAAGGGCCAACAAGTGCTAAGCATCTCTGGGAACTCCTTCAAGACTGTTGGAAAACCATTTCCGGTGACTACCTTTTGAAGCTCATCAAGAGAATGCCAAGAGTGTGCAAAGTAGTAATGAAAGCAGACATATTTTCAGTTGTTTTACACTTTTTTAAGTATTTCATTCCATATGCTTTAATTCATAGTTTTGATGCCTTCATGTGAATCTACAATTTTTAAGTCATGAAAATAAAGAAAACTCTTTGAATGAGGAGATGTGTCCAAACTTTTGTTTGGTCTGTACTATATATATATATATATATATATATATATATATATATATATACAGTGCCTACAAGTAGTCTTCAACCCCCTGCAGATTTAGCAGGTTTGATAAGATGCAAATAAGTTAGAGCCTGCAAACTTCAAACAAGAGCAGGATTTATTAACAGATGCATAAATCTTACAAACCAACATGTTATGTTGCTCAGTTAAATTTTAATAAATTTTCAAGATAAAAGTGTGGGTCAATTATTATTCAACCCCTAGGTTTAATATTTTGTGGAATAACCCTTGTTTGCAATTACAGCTAATAATCATCTTTTATAAGACCTGATCAGGCCAGCACAGGTCTCTGGAGTTATCTTGGCCCACTCCTCCATGCAGATCTTCTCCAAGTTATCTAGGTTCTTTGGGTGTCTCATGTGGACTTTAATCTTGAGCTCCTTCCACAAGTTTTCAATTGGGTTAAGGTCAGGAGACTGACTAGGCCACTGCAACACCTTGATTTTTTCCTTCTTGAACCAGGCCTTGGTTTTCTTGGCTGTGTGCTTTGGGTCGTTGTCTTGTTGGAAGATGAAATGACGACCCATCTTAAGATCCTTGATGGAGGAGCGGAGGTTCTTGGACAAAATCTCCAGGTAGGCCGTGCTATCCATCTTCCCATGGATGCAGACCAGATGGCCAGGCCCCTTGGCTGAGAAACAGCCCCACAGCATGATGCTGCCACCACCATGCTTGACTGTAGGGATGGTATTCTTGGGGTTGTATGCAGTGCCATCCAGTCTCCAAACGTCACGTGTGTGGTTGGCACCAAAGATCTCGATCTTGGTCTCATCAGACCAGAGAACCTTGAACCAGTCTGTCTCAGAGTCCTCCAAGTGATCATGAGCAAACTGTATACGAGCCTTGACATGACACTTTGAAAGTAAAGGTACCTTACGGGCTCGTCTGGAACGGAGACCATTGCGGTGGAGTACGTTACTTATGGTATTGACTGAAACCAATGTCCCCACTGCCATGAGATCTTCCCGGAGCTCCTTCCTTGTTGTCCTTGGGTTAGCCTTGACTCTTCGGACAAGCCTGGCCTCGGCACGGGTGGAAACTTTCAAAGGCTGTCCAGGCCGTGGAAGGCTAACAGTAGTTCCATAAGCCTTCCACTTCCGGATGATGCTCCCAACAGTGGAGACAGGTAGGCCCAACTCCTTGGAAAGGGTTTTGTACCCCTTGCCAGCCTTGTGACCCTCCACGATCTTGTCTCTGATGGCCTTGGAATGCTCCTTTGTCTTTCCCATGTTGACCAAGTATGAGTGCTGTTCACAAATTTGGGGAGGGTCTTAATTAGTCAGAAAAGGCTGGAAAAAGAGATAATTAATCCAAACATGTGAAGCTCATTGTTCTTTGTGCCTGAAATACTTCTTAATACTTTAGGGGAACCAAACAGAATTCTTGTGGTTTGAGGGGTTGAATAATAAATGACCCTCTGAATAAACTTTTCACAATTTAAAAAAAAAAATAAAAAAAGAAATAACATTCTTTTTTGCTGCAGTGCATTTCACACTTCCAGGCTGATCTACAGTCCAAATGTCACAATGCCAAGTTAATTCCGAATGTGTAAACCTGCTAAATCTGCAGGGGGTTGAATACTACTTGTAGGCACTGTATATATATATATACTATGCTAAGTGCATAGTGCTAAGTGCATTCACTTACTAGTAACACTAGAAATAAACAACTCAATATAAATTCTATCCTCAACTATTGTTCATCTTACAGTATATATTTTAATGTGATTGTAGCTAGCAGTATATAAGATATATCACATTAATAATAAGTGCTCACTCACATGAGAGCATAATACCAAAAAGGGCTATCCAATGTTTTAACAAGTGACGTATATCAGGTGGTGCGCACTCGTTCAAGTCTAAGGAGTACTTTGCACGTTGCGACATGGCTACTGCGATCTCGTCGGGGTCAAATCGAAAGTGACGCACATCCGGCGCCGGTAACGACGTTGCAACTTGTAAAGCCTAGAAGCACCGATAAACGATCGCAAAAGCGTCGAAAATCGGTGATCTGTGTAGTGTCGGTCATTTCCATCATTTCGCTGCAGCAACAGGTACGATGTTGTTCCTCGTTCCTACGGCACCACACATCGTTGTGTATGATGCCGCAGGAGCGAGGAACATCTCCTTACCTGCGTCCCGCCTGCAATGAGGAAGGAAGGAGGTGGGCAGGATGTTTACGTCCCGCTCATCTCCGCCCCTCCGCTTCTATTGGCCGCCTGCCATGTGATGTCGCTGTAACGCCGCACGACCCGCCCCCTTAGAAAGGAGGCGGGTCGCCGGTGATGTTGCAGGGCAAGTAAGTGCGTGTGAAGCTGCCGTAGTGATAATGTTCGCTACGGCAGCTATCTCAAGATATCGCATCTGCGACGGGGCGGGGACTATCGCGCTCGGCATCGATACAATCGGCTAGTGATGTCGCAGCATGCAAAGTACTCCTAAGAGGGTAACATAGAGTGTAACGCAAAACAATGGATTGCATTCAGATGTCATGAGTAGAGTTGAGCGATGTTCGAGTCGAACGGTTCGCCAATTTCATGTTCGAGTGATTTTGGGGGTTGTTCGAGTCGTTCGACGAATTCGAACGATTTGCTTAAAGTTCGGCAGTTCGAGTTATATTCGAGAACGGTTAGATCACCAAAAACGTAACTGTAGCTTTGTACAGCTGCATGTGCAGGGAGCCATCGCTGGCAACCTGCGGTAAGCTGGTAACCAGGGTAAATATCGGGTATCCAAGCAAAGCGCTTTGCTTACTAACCCAATGTGTACCCTGGCTACGTGTGCAAAAATCCCCGGAAGCCACATAGAAGCACTTCCGTGTGACTTCCGTCGGATGCTACTGCAGTCTGTGTCCCAGTCCAGCCACAGCCCAAGCCCCACGGCTGCCCACTCAGCAGTGTCCGCAGCTGCCCACACTGTAATGTGTCCGCAGCTGCCCGCACTGCAGTATCAGCATGTGCGGGGATGACGAGCGCTGCAGTCAGGAGGTTAGTATAGTTCCTTACCTGCGGTGATGAAGTCCTGCCCTCCTGACGTCAGCGCTGTCACTGTCTTCCATGGCCGCCGCTTGTCACATCTCCTCTCGCTGCCGATCCGAGACTGTGACTAGCGGTGATGTCATGGGCCGCTCGCGATACTTGGTTTGTGAAGACGGCTGTCATTGAACTCAGTGACAGCGATGCTGTCAGGTGTGTAGCGATGATCGCAGGTAATGTACCTCGCTAAACTCCTGACAGCAGCGCTCGTCATGCCCTGCAGTGACAGCGCTGACGTCAGGAGTGCAGGAGATTGTCACAGCAGGTAACTATCTCACCTAACTTCCTGACAGCAGCGCTCGTCATCCCCTGCAGTGACCTGGGCTGACCTATTGATGTTAGCTCAGGTAACTGCACTACTCTCCCAGCCAATATGGAACATTCTGTTCTTAATTGACTGGGACATTGACTATGGTATGGATCGTCGTGGGACCCCCTCGGATTACACCAGACCTGGATTTGTTTTTCTTTCTAATAAATTGGTGAAAGAGGGAATGTGTTGAGGAGTGTTTTTTCAAATAAAAATTTGTTTGTCGTTTATTTTTTTTTATTACTGACTGGGTTGGTGATTTCGGGTATCTGATAGACGCCTGACATCACGAACCCCAGAGCTTGATGCCAGGTGACATTACACATCTGGTATTAACCCCATATATTACCCCGTTTGCCACCGCACCAGTGCAACGGGATGAGCTGGGGCGAAGCACAAGGATTGGCGCATCTAATGGATGCGCCACTTCTGGGGCTGCTGCGGCCTTCTATTTTTAAGCTGGGGAGAGTCCAATAATCATGGACCTCCCTAGTCTGAGAATATCAGACCCCAGCTGTCCGCTTTACCTTGGCGGCTGGTGATCCAATTTTGGAGGGACCCCCACGTGTTTTTTTTCAATGATTTATTTAATTTAAAATAACAGCGTGGGGTGTCCTCTGTTTTGGATTACCAGCCAAGGTGAGGCTGCCAGCTGTGGTCTGCAGGCTGCAGCCGCCTGCTTTACCCTAGCTGGCTATCAAAAATAGGGGGAATCCCACGTTATTTTTTTTTTTTAATTTTTTTTTTTTTTGGGCTAAATACAAGGCTAAGCACCCTTTAGTGCCATATGAAAGGCACCAAAGGGTGCAAAATTACAAAATGCAGGAGACTGGGACATTATGTGTCTTTCTACCATTATAATGACAGAAAAGACTGATATGAAGTGTACAAGCACAAGAAAATCACCAGAGCGCTCTATGCTGTGAAAAGCAGTTGAAAATGGCACTGGAGTGAACATGTGACCGCCTCATGTAGGTTGAAGCTATGGATCCTGGGTAAATTTATGTAGTTTCCCTCGTTCAGTTTTTTTGCGGTACGCAAAAAAACATGGAAGGCACACGGATGACAAACGGATGACATACGGACCGTATACGGAACAGAAACGGATGCCACACGGATGCATACGGGAAAAAAACGTACCTTTTTTTGCGCACCGCAAAAACGGATCGGTCGTGTGAATGTAGCCTTATTCTGATCTGCCATTTATAAACAGCAGGCAGAAATAAGTCAGAGTCAGCGTCAGAAAATCTCCGGGGTTTCAAGGGGTAGCTGAGACCCTGGAGATCTTGATTCAGGCTGGTAATTCCGGTCCCCGCTCATGTGATCACCGGTATACACCGTATACCAATGATCACGTTACAGTAAACGACAGCGTTGGTGAAAAATTATTTATCTCCTATCTGGCATGAACAAACATCTCAGATGGGAGATAAATCTCCTCCCCGGTCCCCTCCAGTCCCCCGGTGTCGCCAAAGTGCCCCCCTCGACCTCCTCCCGGAAATCCAAGATGGCCGCACGCACAGCAGCGCGCCAGCCGCATTCACCTGATCCGCATCCTCTGATTTCTGTCGCATGTGCCATGACACATGCGACAGAAAACTCCGCCTCAGGTCCTGCCAGGTCACTCCCTATGTCCCAGCCATCATAAGGATCCTTGAGCGACATTGGGGTATTCTTGGGATGGACGGGGACATTGTTGACTGTGTCAAAACGCAACCGGCGATCACTTTTCGTAAGAACCGTTCATTGGGTGATCGGCTAACCCACAGTCACTTTGTGCCACCAAATGTGGATACCACCTGGATCCCAGGTAAACCATCAGGTTGCTTTAAGTGTGGGTCATGTGTTGCTTGCAAAAATATCAAGACAGGGAAGGAATACACTAGTACCTCTACGGGTGAGTCCCTAAGTATTAGGGAATTCATTAATTGCAAAACGAAGGGGGTGGTGTACCTTGCCACATGTCACTGTGGGTTACAATACGTCAGCAAAACCATATGTGAATTCCGCAGACGTATTGGAGAGCACATGGGGGACATCAGAAATGACCGCGACACCCCCATTGCCAGACACATGAATGTGCATCACAGTTCCAATAGGGAAGCCATCCAATTTATGGGTATTCTTCAAGCTAAAATGTCTTCCAGAGGTCGAAACCTGGATCGTGTTTTATTACAAAAAGAGGCGAGGATGATTTTTCGTCTCAGGACCTGTCATCCGGATGGTCTTAATGATCAGATCAATTATGGTTGTTTTATTTGATCTGGGCCTTTGTGGCCGCTCGCTGTGCTGTTTTTGTGGGATGTTTGTCCTGGCCGTTTAACCAATTTCAATCTTCCGCCCCTTCTATTGGCCCTACTTTATTATAAGATGACATGGGCCTCTAGGTTAGACCTTATTTGTACTGGTCCATGCTGCAAACTATGGCTGGGATCGGTTAGTGTCTAATTAAGGATTGATTATTTATTTTGTCTTGTTTGTATAACATTATTTGCACTGGTCTCTTTTCTATAATGGCTGGCAGTTTCTCCATTGCCTTATTTGGCAATTATTGCTTGCCTCCTTACAGTCATACAGACATCATGTGCATCACTATGCCTGTGATATTTACATTGGTCACCTTATTTGGCTTGTTGGGCCCATATGGTTCCTGTACTCTTTTGTGACCTTCACACACTGCGTTTTTCACCTGCGTTTTTGGTCCGTTTTTGGTCCGTTTTTGCTGCAGAAATTTCTTGAGAAATTCTTGTAACCTTTCTGCAGACATTCCCCAGCAAAACCTATGGCAAAAAAAATTAGCTGTGCGCACACTGCGTTTTTTTCTTAAGAAAATTCTTTCAGTAGATTTTATTAAGAAAAAGAATGAGCATGTCACTTCTTTTCTGCAGCTAACTGCGTTTTTTGCCATATATAATTGGCACAATAACGCAGGGAGCAACCAGCGGTAAAAACGCACCAAAAACGCACCGAAAACGCACCAAAAACGCACCGAAAACGCGGCAAAAACGCAGGTGCGTTTTTGGTGCGTTTTTTAACACAGGTGCACTCTTAAGAAATTTCTTAAGAAATTTCTTAAGAAAAATCATTTTTCTAGTGTGAACATAGCCTTATGTTATGTGCTCTACAACCTTGAGATACATTTGTTCATCTCTGATATGTATAAAGTTGCTACAATGACATATGTGCAGTTACTGGCCCTTCCTCCAGGCCGTTTTGTCCTGTATTATTGATTGTTCTATTGTATTTTGCTTGTCACTAAGGACGCTGCCACTGGTTACTCTTATGTGCAGCCACGATAAACTGGATATGATCTTATACAATTCTGGATCCCTGATTGGCGAATCTAGCCGTCAGATGATGGATCCGCGTGAACTTCCGGTTTGCGTCATCTGACTGTGTGAGTATGATCTGTTTGGACTGCCTGCGTTCCAGTGTGGAACGCGGAAGTGGGTGTTACATCTATGCGCGTGCAGTTTGTGATCACGGACAAACTGTGCGCTATGCGTTCCAATTTGGAGCGCAAAGGGGTGGTCCCCGTCGCGCCGGTAGTGACCTTAGACACCAGCATGGAGAGGACTTTTGAATCATATGATTACTGTGAGTACCGTTTTCTGCACATGTGTTGGCACTTTATTGATTAAGGAGGTATAAAGGTAAAGACTTATTCAGAGACTGTGTGCCACCATTTGCCTAGTACATATAGGTTAATCGCCTGTGCTGATCCCTGCCACTGCAGGTTGATCACCTTATTATTTTTTCCTCCGTCTCCCCTGAGGAACTCTCGGTATTGAGAGGGAAACGATTTACACCTTTTTGGTTGCGGGGCAGACATCTTATTTGGGTGCTGCCCTTGTCAGGGCGGAAGTTTACTCACGGGGCACGACGGGGACTTTTTACCATACTCGTCTACCCTATTCTTCCGGCCGATGACCTCTTTCTTAGGACCAGTGTGCAGTACAGTATATGGATGAAGCTTGGGTGAGATCAAACCTATTTGTTACCATGTGGCTTCTTGTTCGTTGCACTATTTATGCACAAGCACTTTATTATTACTAATTTTATTGATTTTTAAATTAAAAGTTATATTTTAGTCCCTGCTATTTACATTGATTAATTTTGGACTATTGGGCATCACCCTTCTGCTTTGCAGATTTGCTATTGTACCCTGCCAGGTCACCCCTTATAACCCCACCGGTGTTCCCCAGTGTCCCACGGTACCTGTGCAGCATTGATCCCCCGCGGCCCCCTCCTTCACAATAGGCGCTGCTGTATGCACGGAGCGGCTGTCAGCTCAGCTTCCTGTCTTCAGTCACAGTAAGTGGCGGTAACCATGCATCTGTAAGCTACTGCAATGCCCTGCTCATGAGGTAAGGAACATAGTTGATCAGGAGAGCTATACTATATTTCCATATGGAGGTATTTGCTTTTATAGTTGCCCTGCTGAATGACTACCAAACATGACAGTCCGTTATACCCCACAAGAAAACAAGTCTAAATACCGAGCTCTATTGTTTAGTATTCATTCAGCAGGATAACTGGACTTATAGGGGTATTCCATCTCTAAGATCCTATCCCCAATATATAGTAGGTGTAATAGCAATAATATTAGTAAATACCTTTTTTTGGAAATGTAGTATAGTTCTCCTGATTAGGCATGCCCTTACCTCATGAGCAGGGCATTGCATCTTTGGTAGCAACAGTTACGACCAAGAGCAACCCACTGTCTCTATGAATGGTGGTAACCATGCATATGTAAGCTACTGCAATGCCCTGCTCATGAGGTAAGGAACATAGTTAATCAGGAGAGCTATACTAAATTTCCAAATGGAAATGGAATGTGATTGCTATTTCTGTTGCCCTGCTGAGCGAATACCAAACATGAGAGTCCGTCATACGCCGCAAAATAACATATCTAAATAGCGAGCTCTGTTGTTTAGTATTCATTTAGCAGGATAACTGGACTTAAGCCCGCTTTACACGCTGCAATGTATCTTACAATGTGTCGGCGGGGTCACGTCGTAAGTGACGCACATCCGGCATCGTAAGTTACATTGCAGTGTGTGACAGGTACGTGCCATTGCGATTGAACGGTAAAGCGTTCATCGCATGTACGTCGTTCATTCCTCATGAATTGAACGTCAGATTGTTCATCGTACCCGGGGTAGCACACATCGCAGTGTGTGACACCCTGGGAACGATGAACAGATCTTCCCTGCGTCCTACGGCTCCCGGCCGGTAATGCGAAAGGAAGGAGGTGGGCGGAATGTTTACGTCCCACTCAGCTCCGCCCCTCCACTTCTATTGGCCGGCTGCCGCGTGACGTCGATGTGACGCCGAACGTCCCTCCCACTCCAGGAAGTGGATGTTCGCCGCCCACAGCGAGGTTGTATGGACGGGTAAGTACATGTGACGTGGGTTATTCGTTTGTGCGGCACATTCAACAAAATTGAATGTGCCGCACATACGATGGGGGCGGTTATGATCGCATGCGATATCGTATGCAGAATCGTAACATGTAAAGCAGGCTTTAAAGGGGTATTCCATCTCCAAGATCCTATCCCCAATATATAGTAGGTTGAATAGTAATAATATCAGCAAATACCAATATTTGGAAATGTAGGATAGTTCTCCTGATTAGGCATGCCCTTACCTCATGAGCAGGGCATTGCAGCTTTGATAGCAACAGTTACGACATGGACTCTGCTGCTGTGGACCCGGGGAGAGTGGGTGCAGATTCATTGCACCCACACTCCTCACATGGAGGGTCTGCACTCCTAGAAAATGGGGGATACGTTCCCTGAGCGTGCCCCCCCCAATATTCTAGATGGTACAGAGTCGTCGTGGGACCCCCCTTTATTTTTTTCCTTACAAGAAATTGGTGAAAGAGGGAAAGTTTTGGGGAGTGTTTTTTCAAATACATTTTTTATTGTCTATTTTGTTTGTTAGTACTGACAGTTTGTGATGTCGGGTATCTGATAGACGCCATGACATCACAAACTGCTGGGCTTGATATCAGGTAACCTTACAGCTAGTATCAACCCCATTTATTACCCCGTTTGCCACTGCACCAGGGCACGGGATGAGCTGGGGTGAAGCGCCAGGATTGGCGCATCTAGTGGATGCGCCACTTCTGGGACGCCTGCGACCTGCTAATTTTAGGCTGTGAAGGGCCAATAACTATGGACCTTCCCACCCTGAGAATACCAGACCAAAGCTGTCCGCTTTACCTTGGCTGGTGATCCAATTTGGGGGGACACTACTTTTTTTTGTTATTATTATTATTTATAAAATAATTATAAAAAAGAGCTTGGGGTGACCTCCACATTGGATCACCAACCACGGTAAAGCTGCCAGCTGTGGTTTTCAGGCTACAGCCGTCTGCTTTACCCTAGCTGGCTATCATAAATGGGGGGACCCCACGTAATTTTTTTTTTTAACTATTTTTCTAAATAAAAAAAATTAATGGGCTTCCCTGTATTTTGATTGCCAAGGTAATGACAAGCAGATGGGGGTGGCAACCCGTAGCTGTCTGCTTTATCTGCACTGAGAATCAAAAATACCGCGGAGCGGTACGTCATTTTTTTTAATGATTTATTTTTACAGTACTGTGATGTCAGGCAATTAAAATACAAAGAAGCCCATTTTGTTTTTAGTTATTTACATAAATAATTTAAAAAAAAATATGTGGGCTCCCGCTGCATTTTTTGTATTGCTAGCTAAGGATAATCAAAGCAGCTACTGGCTGCTAACACCCACTGCTTGGTGTTACCTTCACTGGCAATGGAAAATCCAGGGAAGCATTTTTTTTTTTTTGCCAAAAGACTAAAAAAAAAATGAAGTGGGCTTTGCTATATTTGTGTATGCTAGCCAGGTACAGCAGGCAGGTACGGCTGCCCCGAACCCCCAGCTGCCTATTTGTACCCGGCTGGGAACTTAAAATATAGGGAACCCCTTTTTATAATTATTTCATGAATTTCATGAAAGAATTAAAAAAAAAAACCCACATGGGCTTCGCCCCATTTTTGTGTCCAGCCAGGTACAACTAGGCAGCTGGGGTTTGGAATCCGCAGCACAGGTTGGCCCGACATTTCTGGTCCCTCTGCTGCGAATTGCAGTCCGCAGCCACCCCAGAAAATGGTGCTTTCATAGAAGCGCCATCATCTGGCGCTGTATCCAACTCTTCCAGCAGCCCTAAAGCCGGGTGGCTTGCTGGGTAATAATGAGTTAATACTAGCTGTGTTTTAATAGCTAGTATTAAGCCAGAGATTCTAAATGTCAGGCAACTTTGACCTGGCCATTAAGAATCTCCAATAAAGGGTTAAAAAAGACACCACACAGAAAAAAAATACTTTAATAGAAATAAATACGCAGACACAATTTTCACCATATATTTTGCTTTTGGTTTTCACCATATATTTTGCTTTTGGTCTCCTTTACTTACCAGTGATCTCCCTTTTTATTCTATATACTGGTATAATTGATCACTGGGATCTTTTTTGGTTTTGTGTTCTCAATGAGACCCTCCCTTTCAGGGAAGTTGTAGGTTTACAATTAGAGACTCCATGTTTATTACTCCCTCTCATCCCTCCACAATCCTGGTCTTCTGTCTTCTTTCTCCTTCAACCCATGCAGCTCTGCTACATCAGACAGCACTTCATGGGAGGAAGACGCTGCTGCTCCGTGCAGTCTAATCACTCAGTGAGTGAGCAGAGGCTGCGGGCTGTAAGCGGTGACGTGGGTTACTATAGCAACGGTGCTCCAATCACGTGATTCCCGGTGCCTCAATTCACCGGCTGTGGCAGGCAGTTCTTACACGTGGGCTGACTTTGTAAAGAGCGCCCACATGCAGGAACGGGGAAGCCGACCATGTGCCTGAGCATCTCGCCGGTACACGAAGATGCTGGAACGAGCACCGCATACCGGAGAGATGCACTGACAGGACCTAACATGACGTCTAGCCATGTGACCAGTCTGTAGCCAATGAGATAATAGATGCTTGACTGGTCACATGGCTATGACGACGTCACGAAAGGTCCTATCATCAGTGCTGGTTACCGGGAGGACGCAGCGATTATCGGAAGGAAAAGTGGCGGGAGACAGAGTGCAGGACACATTGCGGGGACCTGTAAGTATAATGGCAATGTTTATTAACTGTATGTGTACATGTATAATGTGTTTTTATGTGTTTGTGTTTGCCTCCCATTGTTTTCAATGGGGTTCGAATTGGTTTGTCGAAAGTTCGACGAACTTGTCCTCCGTTCGACAAACCGAACTCGAACACTAGGGGGTTGGCTCATCTCTAGTCATGAGGAAAAGACAGTGGAGAAGATGGAGAAATTAAGTTCTCCATCTTCTACACACCTGTGATATGATTCTCTCATGTGAGAGAATCGGTTCCTAGTAAAGTGACTGTGATCACAGTTTGAGCCTAGTATCATTCTCATAATTGATCCCATTTGCTCGTGTCACTCTATCCTGAGAGGGAATAACATTGTTTTGTAAAAGTGTAGAATCAGAATTCTGTTCAATTTGAGCCAAATAAACTGTCTTTCATGACTTGCGCCATATTTGTTATGTGTTTTTGAGACGTTTTACACTCTGTCCGATAAGTAAACAAGAGTTTGCTGGAAAAGCTTAGCTTGATGCAAAAGGCCTGATGGGCAGCTCGGTGCAGCCCTGCATGCATCATAAAACAGATGCATCTCAATAAATTAAAATATCATCAAAAAGTTAATTTATTTCAGTAATTCATTACAAAAAGGGGAAACATATTATATAGAGTTATTACACACAGAGGGATCTATTTTTATGGTTTATTTTTGTTAATGTTGATAATTATGGCTTACAGCCAATTAAAACCCAAAAGTCATTATCTCAGAAAATTAAAATATTTTATTAGACCAACTGAAAAAAGGATTTTAAATTCAGAAAGGTTGGCGTCTACTGAAAAGTCTGTACAGTAAATGCCTCAATACTTGGTCTAGGCTCTTTTTGCATGAGTTACTGCATCAATGCGGCGTGGCATGGAGGTGATCAGCCTGTGGCACTGCTGAGGTATTAAGGAAGCCCAGGTTGCTTTGCATTGTTGGGTCTGGTGTCTCTCATCTTTCTCTTGACAATACTCCATGGGGTTTAGGTCAGGTGAGTTTGCTGGTCAATCAAGCATTGTGATACTGTGATTATTAAACCAGGTATTGGTACTTTTGGCAGTGTGAACAGGTGCCAAATTCTGCTGGAAAATGAAATTTCCATCTACAGAAAGCTTGTCGGCAGAGTGAAGCATGAAGTGCTCTAAAATGTCCTGGTAAATGGCTGCGCTGACTTTGGTCTTGATAAAACACAGTGGACCTACACCAGCAGATGACATGGCTGCCCAAACCATCACTGATTGTGGAAACTTCACACTAGACCTCAAGCAGCTTGGATTGTGGCCTCTCCACTCTTCCTACAGTCTCTGGGACCGCGATATTCAAATGAAATGCAAAATTTACTACTTTCATCTGAAAACAACATCTTGGACCACTGAGCAACAATCCAGTTCTTTTTCTCCTTGGCCCAGGTAAGATGCTTCTTGTTACGGGGAGCTGTCTGATAATAAAACCTAAAGGAGTAACAGACAGTCAGGGTCGACCGTGCAAAGACTCTGCTGTAGACTATGGCAGAGTGCAATACCTCTGTTAAACTCACAGAGAAATATAATTAGTAAATAAGGCAATTCCTCCCTTACTTGGAGGGTGTGTGGAATGGTCTCTGTTAATAATCACAGAGACAAAGGCAGTGAGTGTGAAATGGCACCTACCTAGGTCCGTTCCTCTAGTGGTGCCAGGAGACGGACAGCAGCGTAAGCCGCACAAAGATCCTACCTGCGTTCGCTCCACTAGTGTGCGAGGACACGAACCACTAGATATGGCACCTGCCTAGGTCCGCTCTTCTAGTGGTGCAAAAGAGACGGACAGCAGCATAAGCCACACAAAGCTCCTACCTCTGTTCGCTCCCCTAGTGTGCGAGGATATGAACAACTGCCAGACGCAGTATAAGGAACGTTACCCTAGCGGCAACGTCCACCTACGAGTAGAATCACAAGGCCCAGCCAGACCATGTGCCTCAGGCACCTGCCTATGTCCGCTCCCCTAAGAGGTAAGGATACGGACTGCATCCGAAGCTGTAAGGTATAAGAACGCTACCCTGCCGGTAGCGCTCACCTAGCATAGACAGAGAGATGCCTAGAGGAACGTGCACAGAGTGTCTACTCTCATGCATGAACCAAGAGGACTGAGCGCCATGCGGCGTGCGTCAGGGTCTTATATAGACTCTGTGCCTCATCCAAGATGGAGGACACTAGAGCCAATCCGCTGCCAGAACGACAGGAATGACGTCACGCTGGCCTATCACCGAGCAAAGCATCACAAGCAAATGACCAGCGACCAATCGGCATAGAAGGTGTCAGAGACATGTGACCACGTGTCACAAGCACATGACCAGCAGCCAATCGGCATAGAAGGTGTCAGAGACATGTGACCTCGTGTCAGCGATGATGTCACCCGCACATGTGCAATGGCTCCAAGATAGGACTTAGTCTCCAGCGCTTGCACATGTGCAGTAGCAAGAAATCTGGACATAGTCTCCAGTGCTCGCACATGTGCAGTAGCAAGAAATCTGGACATAGACTCCAGTGCCACAGCAACCGTAACACTTCTGGAGTTGTCTATTGGTCATGAGTGGCTTGACTGAAGGAATGCGACACTTGTAGCCCATGTCCTGGGTATGGCTGTGTGTGGTGGCTCTTGAAGCACTGACTCTAGCAGCAGTCCACTCCTTCTGAATTTTCCCCAAATTTTTGAATAGCCTTTTCTTAGTGATCCTATCAAGGCTGCAGTTATCCAATTAGTTTGTGCACCTTTTTCTACTACACTTTTTCCTTACTTTCAACATCCCACAAATATTCTTGGATAAAGCACTTTGTGAACAGCCAACTTCTTTAGCAATGACCTTTTGTGGCTTACCTTTCTTGTGGAGTCTGTTAATGACTACCTTCTGGACATCTGTCAAGTTAACAGTCTTCCCCATGATTGTGTAGCCTACTGAACCAGACTAAGGAACCATTGTACACGCTTAGGAAGCCTTTGCAGGTGTTTTATGGTAATTATTCAGATTTTGTGAGATAATAACTTTCGGGTTCTCTGGCTGTAAGCCATAATCATCAACATTAACAGAAACAAACACTTGAAATAGATAACTCTGTGTGTAATGACTCCATATAATATACCGTATATGAATATATATATATATATATATATATATATATATATATATATATATATATATTAGAATATCATAAAAAATTAATTTATTTCAGTACTGCAATACAAAATGTAAATGTAGATATTATACTTTTACATTTTGTATTGAATTACTGAAATAAATTAATTTTTTGATGATATTCTAATTTATTGAGATGCACCTGTATGGCACTTAAAAAGTTCTGTCGAAATAAAGATTTTATTGTGCTGCTTTTTTATTTTATTTTTGCATGTTTTTGCTTCTTTTATTGACAAGGAAAATGGTAAATAAACTTGAAGTGCCATAACATCTTTGGGAGTTGTGCTGTGGAAATGTTCTAAGTATCTTTCTCAGTTCCACTTTGATCTTCTGGGTCAGATGTTTACAATCCGTAGTGAAGTCTGGCAACTACGGTGTAAGGGGAAAAGAAACACGAGCTCAATACTAAGGACTGTGCTCATCTTACCATACTACAAAGTTGCATGCTTTTTTTTAATATTTTTACTCTACATTTACTTGTACTTACTCAACCTATATAGCACCTTTTTTTCTTCCAAATATTAATTGCCATATATACAAGTAGCTGGCTGATTACTAATGGAGAACATAAATAGTAGGTGTAACAAGTAAGTTTTTCTCTAGTTTTTTTTTTTAGAATGAACATTTCTACCAGATACTGTATAGGTATAGTCAAACAGGCTGCATAAACAGGCTAATTATTGCACCTCACTATATATATATATATATATATATATATATATATATACATATATATATATATATATATATATATACATTTATACAGTATATATATATATATATATATATATATATATATATATATATATATATATACACACATATATATACACATGTATATATATATATATATATATATATATATATATATACATATATATACAGTGCCTACAAGTAGTATTCAACCCCCTGCAGTTTTGGCAGGTTTACATATTCGGAATTAACTTGGCATTGTGACATTTGGACTGTAGATCAGCCTGGAAGTGTGAAATGCACTGCAGCAAAAAAGAATGTTATTTCTTTTTTTTATTTTTTTTTTTAAATTGTGAAAAGTTTATTAAGAGGGTCATTTATCCCTCAAACCACAAGAATTCTGTTTGGTTCCCCTAAAGTATTAAGAAGTATTTCAGGCACAAAGAACAATGAGCTTCACATGTTTGGATTAATTATCTCTTTTTCCAGCCTTTTCTGACTAATTAAGACCCTCCCCAAACTTGTGAACAGCACTCCTACTTGGTCAACATGGGAAAGACAAAGGAGCATTCCAAGGCCATCAGAGACAAGATCGTGGAGGGTCACAAGGCTGGCAAGGGGTACAAAGCCCTTTCCAAGGAGTTGGGCCTACCTGTCTCCACTGTTGGGAGCATCATCCGGAAGTGGAAGGCTTATGGAACTACTGTTAGCCTTCCACGGCCTGGACAGCCTTTGAAAGTTTCCACCCGTGCCGAGGCCAGGCTTGTCCGAAGAGTCAAGGCTAACCCAAGGGCAACAAGGAAGGAGCTCCGGGAAGATCTCATGGCAGTGGGGACATTGGTTTCAGTGTATACCATAAGTAACGTACTCCACCGCAATGGTCTCCGTTCCAGACGAGCCCGTAAGGTACCTTTACTTTCAAAGCGTCATGTCAAGGCTCGTCTACAGTTTGCTCATGATCACTTGGAGGACTCTGAGACAGATTGGTTCAAGGTTCTCTGGTCTGATGAGACCAAGATCGAGATCTTTGGTGCCAACCACACACGTGACGTTTGGAGACTGGATGGCACCGCATACGACCCCAAGAATACCATCCCTACAGTCAAGCATGGTGGTGGCAGCATCATGCTGTGGGGCTGTTTCTCAGCCAAGAGGCCTGGCCATCTGGTCCGCATCCATGGGAAGATGGATAGCACGGCCTACCTGGAGATTTTGGCCAAGAACCTCCGCTCCTCCATCAAGGATCTTAAGATGGGTCGTCATTTCATCTTCCAACAAGACAGCGACCCAAAGCACACAGCCAAGAAAACCAAGGCCTGGTTCAAGAGGGAAAAAATCAAGGTGTTGCAGTGGCCTAGTCAGTCTCCTGACCTTAACCCAATTGAACACTTGTGGAAGGAGCTCAAGATTAAAGTCCACATGAGACACCCAAAGAACCTAGATAACTTGGAGAAGATCTGCATGGAGGAGTGTGCCAAGATAACTCCAGAGACCTGTGCCGGCCTGATCAGGTCTTATAAAAGACGATTATTAGCTGTAATTGCAAACAAGGGTTATTGCACAAAATATTAAACCTAGGGGTTGAATAATAATTGACCCACACTTTTATGTTGAAAATTTATTAAAATTTAACTGAGAAACATAACTTGTTGGTTTGTAAGATTTATGCATCTGTTAATAAATCCTGCTCTTGTCTGAAGTTTGCAGGCTCTAACTTATTTGCATCTTATCAAACCTGCTAAATCTGCAGGGGGTTGAATACTACTTGTAGGCACTGTATATATATATATATATATATATATATATATATCTATGCAGTGTGTATACACATATATATATATATATATATATATATATATATATATATATATATATATATATATATATATATATATATATATCTATATATATAATTGCCTTATTCTGTCTGTCTGTCTGTCTGTCTGTCTGTCTATCTGTCTGTCTGTCTGTCATGCTCCGAAATTGTGTCCTTACGGTGACACAAAGCTGATTGGCCGCTGGGCTCGCCATGGCCCCGCCCCCCCACACGGATTGGCCTCTCGCCCCGGCTCTCTGCAGGCCCCGCCCCCTCACGCAATGCACGCTCGCTGTGGCCCAACTGACACGGGGCTCCGATTCCCAGGTGAGTACACACACATCAGATCACACTCACTCTCACACTCACTCTCACACATCACATCCACACACTCACAACATGCTGGGATATCGCTTGCTTCTACACCGGCTCCGTCAGGATCCCGGCAGCGCCAGACATAACCTTGCGATGCTGGGATCTTAACGGAGGCCGTGAAAGCTGGTAACCATTATACACATCGGGTAACTAAGGTCCCTTAGTTACCCGATGTGTATCATAGTTACCAGTGTACACCGGCTCACACTCACACACACATCACATCGCATCCACACATCAAGGTCCTGCAGCTGCAGAACATACATAACATAACAGCACACACACACACACACACACAAATCAGATCACACTCACTCACACACACACATCACATCGCATCCACATACTCACAACATCCTGGGATATCGCTTGCTTCTCGGCGGCGATATTGTGCTGTGAGCTTCCAGGACCTGACGGAGGATCACATGGCCAGAAGCATGTGATATCCCCGGATGTTGTGAGTATCAGCGCGTATGTGCAATATCGTCAGTGTCTGTGTGTGTGAGTGTATGCGATCGGGTGTGTGTGAGTGTATGCGATCGGGTGTGTGTGTGAGTGTATGCGATCGGGTGTGTGTGTGAGTGTATGCGATCGGGTGTGTGTGTGAGTGGATGCGATCGGTTGTGTGTGTGAGTGGATGCGATCGGTTGTGTGTGTGAGTGGATGCGATCGGTTGTGTGGGTGAGTGGATGCGATCGGTTGTGTGGGTGAGTGGATGCGATCGGGTGTGGGTGAGTGTCGGCAGAGGAGCACGGCGTGCTGGAGGAGGCTGGGAGCAGAGAGGCTGATCTTGGGGAAGGCTGGGAGGGGGGGGGCTGATGCTGAGGGAGGCTGGAAGGAGAGAGGCTGAGCAAACGTGCTCCATCCGCCATACTGCGCACTCCCCATCGTGCTGCATCCCCCATGCTGCGCACTCCCAAACGTGGTCCATCCGCCATGCTGCGCACTCCCAAACGTGGTCCATCCGCCATGCTGCGCACTCCCAAACGTGGTCCATCCGCCATGCTGCGCACTCCCAAACGTGCTCCATCCGCCATGCTGCGCACTCCCAAACGTGCTCCATCCGCCATACTGCGCACTCCCCATCGTGCACCATCCGGCATGCTGCGCACTCCTAAGCGGATGGAGCATGATGGGGGGTGCGCAGCATGGCGGATGGAGCACGTTTGGGAGTGCGCAGCATGGCGGATGGACCACGTTTGGGAGTGCGCAGCATGACGGATGGAGCACGTTTGGGAGTGCGCAGCATGACGGATGGAGCATGTTTGGGAGTGCGCAGCATGCCGGATGGTGCACGATGGGGAGTGCGCAGTATGGCGGATGGAGCACGTTTGGGAGTGCGCAGTATGGCGGATGGAGCACGTTTCGGAGTGCGCAGCATGGCGGATGGAGCACGTTTGGGAGTGCGCAGCATGGCGGATGGACCACGTTTGGGAGCGCGCAGCATGGCGGATGGAGCACGTTTGGGAGTGCGCAGCATGGCGGATGGAGCACGTTTGGAAGTGCGCAGCATGGCGGATGGAGCACGTTTGGGAGTGCGCAGCATGGCGGATGGAGCACGTTTGGGAGTGCGCAGCATGCCGGATGGTGCACGATGGGGAGTGCGCAGTATGGCGGATGGAGCACGTTTGGGAGTGCGCAGCATGGCGGATGGAGCACGTTTGGGAGTGCGCAGCATGGCGGATGGACCACGTTTGGGAGTGCGCAGCATGGCGGATGGAGCACGTTTGGGAGTGCGCAGCATGGCGGATGGAGCACGTTTGGGAGTGCGCAGCATGGCGGGTGGAGCACGTTTGGGAGTGCGCAGCATGGCGGATGGAGCATGATAGGGGGTGCGCAGCATGGCGGATGGAGCACGTTTGGGAGTGCGCAGCATGGCGGATGGAGCACGTTTGGGAGTGCGCAGTATGGCGGATGGAGCACGTTTGGGAGTGCGCAGCATGGCGGATGGAGCACGTTTGGGAGTGCGCAGCATGGCGGATGGAGCACGTTTGGGAGTGCGCAGTATGGCGGATGGAGCACGTTTGGGAGTGCGCAGTATGGCGGATGGAGCACGTTTCGGAGTGCGCAGCATGGCGGATGGAGCACGTTTGGGAGTGCGCAGCATGGCGGATGGACCACGTTTGGGAGCGCGCAGCATGGCGGATGGAGCACGTTTGGGAGTGCGCAGCATGGCGGATGGAGCACGTTTGGAAGTGCGCAGCATGGCGGATGGAGCACGTTTGGGAGTGCGCAGCATGGCGGATGGAGCACGTTTGGGAGTGCGCAGCATGCCGGATGGTGCACGATGGGGAGTGCGCAGTATGGCGGATGGAGCACGTTTGGGAGTGCGCAGCATGGCGGATGGAGCACGTTTGGGAGTGCGCAGCATGGCGGATGGACCACGTTTGGGAGTGCGCAGCATGGCGGATGGAGCACGTTTGGGAGTGCGCAGCATGGCGGATGGAGCACGTTTGGGAGTGCGCAGCATGGCGGGTGGAGCACGTTTGGGAGTGCGCAGCATGGCGGATGGAGCATGATAGGGGGTGCGCAGCATGGCGGATGGAGCACGTTTGGGAGTGCGCAGCATGGCGGATGGAGCACGTTTGGGAGTGCGCAGCATGGGGGATGCAGCACGATGGGGAGTGCGCAGTATGGGGGATGGAGCACGTTTGGGAGTGCGCAGCATGGCGGATGGACCACGTTTGGGAGTGCGCAGCATGGCGGATGGAGCACGTTTGGGAGTGCGCAGCATGGGGGATGCAGCACGATGGGGGGTGCGCAGCATGGGGGATGGAGCACGATGGGAGGTGCACACCTCCCCCCAACACACACACACACGCGCACTGCACAACACACACACACTAGGAATCACAAACAACGCCCTACACAGACACCCACACACACAGACAACGCTGCACACACAAATATACGCACATACTGCACAACACACACATTGCTCAAAACATACCTCCCCCCAAAACACACCACACCCACACAAACCGCACAACACACACACACACACAACGCTACAGACACACAGCGCTCCACAAACAACGCAACACACGCAACACACATACAACACCGCTCTCACCCCCCGCGACACTCAGAACATGTACAGCGCCCTACACAAACACTTGGTAACTACACACAACAACATCTATATATATAACAAAAATCATACATGAACTACACAATACGTAAATTCTAGAATACCCGATGCGTAGAATCGGGCCACCTTCTAGTATATATATATATGTATATATACACATACAGTATTTGTACTGTATATCCTTAATGCCAGCGCGGGTTGTATATTCCTATGAGGTACAGTGATAATGATCAACAAAAAATATTTTCTGTATGTGGAGCATAATATGAATTGTCGTTGCCATCACAGAAAAAGTACAGCGGTATGGTAATAGTGTCATGCATGCAGACATGCCCACTGATCTTTTTTCCCTAGGTACAATAATGAGCACTGTTATACACATTAATGAGGAAAAGAATAACAAGGCCATGCAATGGATAGATGGGTCATTTTATAAGAAATTCACAGATCCTAATTATACATAGCAATTCTCGGCACTGTGCAGACAATTGCAATGCTTGCTCCTAATTTATGTGGCTGCAGCGCCCCTTCACCACATGTATTACTACTGCTTATTTGTATTATTAATTGCGTCTCACTTCACTGTGTATTTAATCTGGGACACAGCTGACCACTTGCCACCATTCATATTGGAGTTTGACATGACACAAGTCAGGTACAGAATATGTTTTTAACTTCAGTAGGTTAGGGACTGTCTCAGATGGGTACACCTTGACGAGGTGAGACAGCTTTTTACCTTTTTGCAAAAATGTATACACTAAGTACCCTGTTATTTAGCACTTGCAATTTATTTATTTATAGTCAGGGTATTTTTCATGCAATTTTCTCTTTGGTTTTTTTCTAGTCTTAAGGCTGCAATTCACATGCTTAATGTTGCATGTTTACTGAACATTGTTTCAGCTCAGTTTTTTTGTGTTTTTTGTATGTTATCTTGCTTTTTTGCAAGTTGGGGGCGCAGCCCTCCTAATACTGAGACTGAACAACTAATTGCGTCTCACTTCACTGTGTATTTAATCTGGGACACAGCTGACCACTTGCCACCATTCATATTGGAGTTTGACATGACACAAGTCAGGTATTGATAATGTTTTTAACTTCAGTAGGTTAGGGACTGTCTCAGATGGGTACACCTTGACGAGGTGAGACAGCTTTTTACCTTTTTGCAAAAATGTATACACTAAGTACCCTGTTATTTAGCACTTGCAATTTATTTATTTATAGTCAGGGTATTTTTCATGCAATTTTCTCTTTGGTTTTTTTCTAGTCTTAAGGCTGCAATTCACATGCTTAATGTTGCATGTTTACTGAACATTGTTTCAGCTCAGTTTTTTTGTGTTTTTTGTATGTTATCTTGCTTTTTTGCAAGTTGGGGGCGCAGCCCTCCTAATACTGAGACTGAACAACTAATTGCGTCTCACTTCACTGTGTATTTAATCTGGGACACAGCTGACCACTTGCCACCATTCATATTGGAGTTTGACATGACACAAGTCAGGTATTGATAATGTTTTTAACTTCAGTAGGTTAGGGACTGTCTCAGATGGGTACACCTTGACGAGGTGAGACAGCTTTTTACCTTTTTGCAAAAATGTATACACTAAGTACCCTGTTATTTAGCACTTGCAATTTATTTATTTATAGTCAGGGTATTTTTCATGCAATTTTCTCTTTGGTTTTTTTCTAGTCTTAAGGCTGCAATTCACATGCTTAATGTTGCATGTTTACTGAACATTGTTTCAGCTCAGTTTTTTTGTGTTTTTTGTATGTTATCTTGCTTTTTTGCAAGTTGGGGGCGCAGCCCTCCTAATACTGAGACTGAACAACTAATTGCGTCTCACTTCACTGTGTATTTAATCTGGGACACAGCTGACCACTTGCCACCATTCATATTGGAGTTTGACATGACACAAGTCAGGTATTGATAATGTTTTTAACTTCAGTAGGTTAGGGACTGTCTCAGATGGGTACACCTTGACGAGGTGAGACAGCTTTTTACCTTTTTGCAAAAATGTATACACTAAGTACCCTGTTATTTAGCACTTGCAATTTATTTATTTATAGTCAGGGTATTTTTCATGCAATTTTCTCTTTGGTTTTTTTCTAGTCTTAAGGCTGCAATTCACATGCTTAATGTTGCATGTTTACTGAACATTGTTTCAGCTCAGTTTTTTTGTGTTTTTTGTATGTTATCTTACTTTTTTGCAAGTTGGGGGCGCAGCCCTCCTAATACTGAGACTGAACAACTAATTGCGTCTCACTTCACTGTGTATTTAATCTGGGACACAGCTGACCACTTGCCACCATTCATATTGGAGTTTGACATGACACAAGTCAGGTATTGATAATGTTTTTAACTTCAGTAGGTTAGGGACTGTCTCAGATGGGTACACCTTGACGAGGTGAGACAGCTTTTTACCTTTTTGCAAAAATGTATACACTAAGTACCCTGTTATTTAGCACTTGCAATTTATTTATTTATAGTCAGGGTATTTTTCATGCAATTTTCTCTTTGGTTTTTTTCTAGTCTTAAGGCTGCAATTCACATGCTTAATGTTGCATGTTTACTGAACATTGTTTCAGCTCAGTTTTTTTGTGTTTTTTATAATATGAATTGTCGTTGCCATCACAGAAAAAGTACAGCGGTATGGTAATAGTGTCATGCATGCAGACATGCCCACTGATCTTTTTTCCCTAGGTACAATAATGAGCACTGTTATACACATTAATGAGGAAAAGAATAACAAGGCCATGCAATGGATAGATGGGTCATTTTATAAGAAATTCACAGATCCTAATTATACATAGCAATTCTCGGCACTGTGCAGACAATTGCAATGCTTGCTCCTAATTTATGTGGCTGCAGCGCCCCTTCACCACATGTATTACTACTGCTTATTTGTACATATCCCTCTGAGACAAACACTGCACCATTCAATTTGCATAAGCAATATAATGCAGTATATGTCTTATAGTGGGTAGAAAACATAAGTCAAATTAGACCAAATTTTATTCTTCAATTTTTCTTCTATAATTTTCAATCAAATGTTCTAAATGGCATCGTGATCATTTTTACGTCATTTTCAGCTGCTACGTTTAGTGAAACCAATATACTAACGATATTTTGAAGTTATTGTATAGAAATCACTACATCTTAAATGCCTGGTTTATTTTTTATTCCTAGAGTAAAGCGGGCTTTACACACTGCGATATCGGTCTCGATATCGCTAGTGTGGGTACCCGCCCCCATCTGTTGCGCGGCACGGGCAAATCGCATTGCGATGTCGTAGCGTGTAAAGCCCCCTTAACTGTGTTTATAGATGTTGTATTTTAAATTACATCTTTTAGTACCACTTAATATCTCTATTTATAATAGAACAAAGAGGGTTAGAAGAATTAAATGCAGGGTCTATCTGGTCAGGGTGGTTAAACACATGCTCAGCAAACAGTTTACTATAAAAGGTAGAGCAAAAATTTAAACCCCTTTCCATTTCATGCTGTCAACAATGGTACCACATGAAAGAGAAATGTCACAAGACCTGAGAAAAGAAATAATTTCTTTGCACATAAAAATTAAGGCTTAAATAAGCTCAATAAAGCTTTACTTATCAGTCAGAATACTCTGACAAATGTGCAAATGTGGTAAAAACAATTTAACAAAAATGGAACTACAACCATCTCAAAGACACATCCAGACCAATCATGCAAGTAAACACCTAAATAGGAGTATCTTCTGAACAGAAAGGTTGAATAAATTTGACATGCAAGTTCACTGCAGTTAGCTAAATAAGTTCAAATCCAAACCGGTGCGTTTCCTGTACATAATGCGGTGTACACTGCAGAGGAATGCCATGCAGGGGTGCTGTTCACGATGGAGGCTTCTCATAAAGCCCATGAACAAAAAAGGCCATCTACAATTTGCCAGGGTCTATGCAGAAAAATATGAAGACTACTGGGACTCCATACTCCAGAGTGATGAGACCAATATAAACGTTTTTGGTACTGATGGCTTTAAAACTGTATGGTGTCGCAAAGGTGAGGAGTACAAAGAAAAATGTGTGATGTCTATAGTGAAACATGCTGGTGGTCGTGTCCTTATGTGGGGCTGTATTAGTGCCGAGGAGTTACATTTCATTGATAGGATCATTAATTCACAGATGTACTAATCTATATTGAAAGAGAAGATGCTGCCATCAATCTGTGCCCTTGATAGCCACAACCTTTTACAATATGACTGATACAGAACACGCATGTAAGGTCACAACTGTATTTCTGAATAAGAACAGGTCGAAAATGATTCAGTGGCAAGTGTATCTCATGTTCAGAATTCAACTGTCACAATGACTAGGGACAGACTCAGGGCCAGTTTTTCTTTACCATCTTAGTCCATGCATATTAAACGTGTTTTGTCCAATGGGCACATGAGGGGTTAACTCCCTCTTCTGTCGTAGCAGTATACTTCTTGGTTCTGGTAAGCTGTCTGCAGTTGATCACTTCTGGCCTGGATATAAGCCCTCTGCTTCCTGCAGAGGGTGCTGGTTATTCAGTTCATTCTGCAGCCAGACCTGGAGCTGTGAGGTGTGGTTTTCCATTGCTGCTACTACTGCTGTCTATTGCTTTGGTGTGTGAAGGTACCGTGTCTTATTAATTTCTATATTCTATGTTTCCCCTCCCTGTACTTCTTTTGTTGTTCACTATTGTTGGTATAAGGTATGAGTGATATTTGTTTGTACTCCAGTCTGTCAGTTTTCTCTGTGGGGTTTTCTACTTCTGTCCTTGCCCTTTCCCCGGGTGGTGAGTTTTGGAGATTTGTCTTACCACCAGGGACAAGGACAGGAGACAGGGAGTCGTTGGAGGCCAAGAACTTGCTACCTTTAAGCGTAAACCTGAGTTGAGGGAAAACATAGGGTATGCTTAGTCTGAGGGTCAGAGTAGGGTCTCCCGTCCATCAACCCCCATTACTGTCACTTTTGTGACACAAAACCAACACCTATGGGGATCTCTGAAGAGACAAGTTGTGATCACTCTCCATACAGCATCAGGCTGTAAAACAGTTTTTTCAAGAATAATGGAAATAGATAAAAGTTGCAAAATGTCAGCAACTTGTTGATTCCATGCTTAGACTACATGGTGCAGTCCTTAAAAATCATGGAAATCATACAAAATATATGTAGTAGTGTTTGATTTGGGGTATGTTCATCTTTGCATTAAAAAAATTGAGTAAAACTGGAAGTTACATTATTATTCTTACTTTCATTTTATAGGCTAAAGGATTTTTCTATGAGACTTTGTCTAATCAAAATTTGGAAAATTATTCTTGTGTTCAATGAGATATTGATTAACATCTTATGTGTGAAAGGATGTGTACTGTTTATGCTGAGATCTGTGTTTGGGAGTTCATTTATTTTAATTGACTATTTAAATAAGTTATGCTTTAGACACATATTCAGTTTTTGTCATTTTGCATCTTAACAATTTTGTTTTCTTGCTGATTATTCATGTCATTCTTTTAGTTATGACCTGATTGTATGCCCTAATCTGAGATATAGTTACAATGCCAGGAGCATAGGATAATAATAAAGTTAAATAATGTACAGTGCCTACAAGTAGTATTCAACCCCCTGCAGATTTAGCAGGTTTACACATTCGGAATTAACTTGGCATTGTGACATTTGGACTGTAGATCAGCCTGGAAGTGTGAAATGCACTGCAGCAAAAAAGAATGTTATTTCTTTTTTTATTTTTTATTTAAATTGTGAAAAGTTTATTCAGAGGGTCATTTATTATTCAACCCCTCAAACCACAAGAATTCTGTTTGGTTCCCCTAAAGTATTAAGAAGTATTTCAGGCACAAAGAACAATGAGCTTCACATGTTTGGATTAATTATCTCTTTTTCCAGCCTTTTCTGACTAATTAAGACCCTCCCCAAACTTGTGAACAGCACTCATACTTGGTCAACATGGGAAAGACAAAGGAGCATTCCAAGGCCATCAGAGACAAGATCGTGGAGGGTCACAAGGCTGGCAAGGGGTACAAAACCCTTTCCAAGGAGTTGGGCCTACCTGTCTCCACTGTTGGGAGCATCATCCGGAAGTGGAAGGCTTATGGAACTACTGTTAGCCTTCCACGGCCTGGACAGCCTTTGAAAGTTTCCACCCGTGCCGAGGCCAGGCTTTTCCGAAGAGTCAAGGCTAACCCAAGGACAACAAGGAAGGAGCTCCGGGAAGATCTCATGGCAGTGGGGACATTGGTTTCAGTCAATACCATAAGTAAAGTACTCCACCGCAATGGTCTCCGTTCCAGACGAGCCCGTAAGGTACCTTTACTTTCAAAGCGTCATGTTAAGGCTCGTCTACAGTTTGCTCATGATCACTTGGAGGACTCTGAGACAGACTGGTTCAAGGTTCTCTGGTCTGATGAGACCAAGATCGAGATCTTTGGTGCCAACCACACACGTGACGTTTGGAGACTGGATGGCACTGCAGACAACCCCAAGAATACCCTCCCTACAGTCAAGCATGGTGGTGGCAGCATCATGCTGTGGGGCTGTTTCTCAGCCAAGGGGCCTGGCCATCTGGTCCGCATCCATGGGAAGATGGATAGCACGGCCTACCTGGAGATTTTGGCCAAGAACCTCCGCTCCTCCATCAAGGATCTTAAGATGGGTCGTCATTTCATCTTCCAACAAGACAACGGCCCAAAGCACACAGCCAAGAAAACCAAGGCCTGGTTCAAGAGGGAAAAAATCAAGGTGTTGCAGTGGCCTAGTCAGTCTCCTGACCTTAACCCAATTGAAAACTTGTGGAAGGAGCTCAAGATTAAAGTCCACATGAGACACCCAAAGAACCTAGATAACTTGGAGAAGATCTGCATGGAGGAGTGGGCCAAGATAACTCCAGAGACCTGTGCCGGCCTGATCAGGTCTTATAAAAGACGATTATTAGCTGTAATTGCAAACAAGGGTTATTCCACAAAATATTAAACCTAGGGGTTGAATAATAATTGACCCACACTTTAATGTTGAAAATGTATTAAAATTTAACTGAGCAACATAACTTGTTGGTTTGTAAGATTTATGCATCTGTTAATAAATCCTGCTCTTGTTTGAAGTTTGCAGGCTCTAACTTATTTGCATCTTATCAAACCTGCTAAATCTGCAGGGGGTTGAATACTACTTGTAGGCACTGAATTTCTGGTTAGGCATCACATCAAGCAGTAAAATATATTGGGTTGCAGAGCTGACAGTTTCTCTTCTGCAGTCAGTCCGAACCTGATGCATTATCAAATTATACAGGCACTTAATGTGTGTATCTCAACCACTGGGTTCAGTGTGTTTAATACACTATGAAAAGTTCAGTAATTGGAGATGAGTGAATTGATTTGATGGAAATCAAATTCATGTTGAAGTTTAGAAAATTTGCTGAACGCTGTGAATTTGAACAATTTACATTTTGATTTGCATGAATCACCCAAAAGATGCCGACTACGATTTTACATAAGGCAGAAAACTGAAACAGCCACAAACTCAGGCACTATAGGGCAAGTTTTCTCATAACGCCTTGGAGCTAGTGTTGAGCGATTAGTTGACTATTCATACTCGCTATGCTGTTAGCGAGCACTGTCCGCTACTAGCATATTCATTACGAGTAGCGGGCGCAATGTAAGTCAATGGGAAATACTCGCTAAGTAGAGAGTAACCCGAGAGCCGCACTTTTTGTGCGAGTAACGAATAGTACGGCTTTCGGGTTGCTCGCTACTTAGAGAGTATTTCCCATTGACTTACATTGCGCCCGCTATTCGTAACAAATATGCGAGTAGTGGACAGAATTCGCTAACAGCATAGCCAGTACGAATAGTCAACTATTCGCTCAACACTACTTGGAGCATATCGTATAGAGCAGACAAGCAAGGAGGACAGTTAGGAAAATCTAAATCTATATAAAATCTGAGGCAGAAAAAACAGCAAGCTTCAATTTTTATTTTATATGTGTCATGAATAAGAACTCATTAGTTGGAAACGCAAAGACCAGATAGTGTCAATAAGCAAAGGTTTTCACTGCCTCTACTCTTTTTGCATAATTTATTCAGAAAACGTCCTGTTTGTCCATTCATGACACTGCCAGATAGTCTCCTTCTATTGAGGTAAGCTGAACTGTTCCTTTTGCTTCTATATTAGAAAAAGCAGCAGCTATTTTAGGGTTTCCCAACAGATAGTGAGAGCACATCAAAGCACACAGCCCGGGGTGTAATGATAACAGTCATTGAAGATATGACCGGGCCCCTATAAGAAGGGGACTGCTGATGCCAGCACCTATTTTACCTTCAGTTTAAATGTAGTGTGACACAGATACCAACTGGCTCCCTACACTTTATTTTTTTCTGGCAGCCAATCAAAGGCTGTTAGCTGATGTCAGCTTGTCCGTGATGGATGGCACATGAAAGTGATGTCATGCACTGACCATGCTGGCATGTCAAAGTCAGCTTCTGCACAAGATATAGTGTAGGAAACCACACGGCATGGAAGTAGGGGAAGGTCAAAATAAGCATTTATCATTTTTAAAGTGTGCTGACGAACCGAGGACATTATTTCTGGAAGGGTCCTAAGATGAGGGACATTTTACCAGGCCGGCGTTCTGGATGGAGCTGATTATACCAGGAAGAGGCCCAGAATAGGTGGCATTATTAGAGGATGGGGCCCAGAATTCTGGATGTTATATAATGGGCCAAGGAGTGGGAACAATATTACATTATGGGGCACATTATACCAGGATAGGGATCAGGATAATAGTCATAATACCACAATGGGGGCATTATACCAGGAAGGAACCGAGGATAGGGGACATTGCTATAGGATGGGGCCCAGTATTAGGGACATTATTAAATAAAGGGTCTAGAAATGTGAACATTACATGATGAAAGATAATATATAAAGACGACAAGAAGGATGAGGGATATTAAACTAGGATGGGGACATTGATTGACAATAGCATTGACATATGCTATGAAGGGACCAAGAATGGGGACATTGATATAGGATAGGGCCCAGAATGAAGGGCATTATTACTGCAAGGTGCCATGATGAAGGACATCATTAATTGCAGAATCCAATATGGGGGACATTATTACATGATGGGAGATACTATATCAGGATGGGGACCAGGATTGCAAAAATATACCAGGAAAAGGACCAGGATGGGGGACATTATACAGAGAAATGGTGTCACGGCCATCTCTCTGTTGTTGGAGACTAGTGGCAGCCTTTGGACGGGAGCCTCTCATCTCCACCTAGCTCTCTACATTTAAATGTGTTTCATTTCTCTTAATACTGAAAAGGTTAATGCCAGTTTTGCTGCTGGCAGCTTTTCCAGCAGTTCTTAGCTGAGAGTGTTTCAGCTGCAATTACTTTGTAGTCACGCCCTTCTGGTTTATATAGAGGTGTTACCTACCAACCCCAGCTGAAGATTAAAATCCATTTGCATACTGGCCCCCCTGGTGGAAGGAGCTAAGTTGGAGCCTTCCAGAAGCTGGCCTTTATCCTTTTGTGTTGCTGTTTATTCCCTGCTTGTCTTCCCTACCCTCTTGTCTTTTTGTGCAGCGGTGGGTTTAGTTAACCTCACCTACCTCTCACTAGTCAGGGCATCTGTAGGGTCTTCCCAGGGTTTGAAGGTGCTGCTCTGCGATAGTTGTGGAGACTGTAGAGGGACAGCTACAGGAGTAGGGACAGCTACAAGTGACAATAGGAGGTGTCCATCTACCCTCTCACTAGTGCCAGGTCCCACTGGTGTCCCTAGTGTTTCCCCCCTGTTTGTGGTGTTCTTTTGGTGTTTTTTTCATTGTGCGTCAAGCTCCTTTTGGGCTTAATGCACCTGCCACGCTTGAAGTGTGACACATGCCCAACACCAAATTGGATGACTGAGCTGTCACTCACCAAACTGACTGCTCAGCACACCCTTTTTAACTACAGCAGAAAACAGTCACTTATTACCAAGGTGCAAGGAGGGAAGGAATCATGACATGAAGAAGTCGAATGTAGTTGTCTTTGAATAATAGAGATTCATTTGACAGGGGGACGGAGAGATTGGAGAGGTGCCAGCAGCAGTGCTCAAACAGTGATTTAGTGCATCTGGCAGTTGTTCTGCTGCTATTGAACTGCACATTAATTTTAATTCTTCATGCATAAGAAAGAAGCAACCTAAATCAATATTTCTTAAAGAAAAAAATCTAAACTCTTTCTGTTACCCACAAAATACACCTTTTAAAAGCAATCATACTGATTTTTTTAATTTCTTGTTTAATTCTTTTTGGAAAGAGGTGAGAAAATAGTGTTCAAACAATTTAAAAAGAAAGGTAACCAAAATCCAGTCATTTATCTGTGATGTCTACCACAGAAAGTGAGCAAGTCATAATGTAATTATTTTTTGCACACTTATTTTAGCAGTCAAACTTGACATCAACACATGCCACACATTCTGCAGCTGCTGCATTTGGCTTTTTCGGTCATCTTATCATTTCTTGATTTCATTCCGGAGTTCAGGTGAGAGCACCAGAGATCACCCCGGCCTGTCTGCAGCTGACATGAACTGAAGCGCAAGCGCCGAGGAATCAATCACTCGGCACTCGCGGTACAGTCTCGGCTGCACGCTGGAACTCAGGTGAGAGCTCCGAAGTGCAATGCAGGTACCTGAATCCAGGCCTGGCATTAATGGAGATTCCTCCGGTAGCCAGTCCGACGCTGTCTACCTCTTAGGGGTCCTAACCTCTTCAATGATATATAAACATATATATATATATATATATATATACTTTTTTCTCCTTTTTACTCCTTTTTCATCTTTGTCTTCTTTCTTTTTTCAATTTCTATTATTTATGTTCAGATGTAATTATATATATAATCTTTATTGTGACTAATAGACAATGTTTTGTTATGTTACTGGGAAACGCTGTGTCATGTAAGCAGATGTCTTTGCTAGAGTTGAGCGCGGTTCGTGGTTCGTGGTTCTCCAGTTCGCGGTTCGAGTGATTTTGGGGGGTGTTCTAGATAGAACTAGAACTCGAGCTTTTTTGCTAAAGCTCGATAGTTCTAGATACGTTCGAGAACGGTTCTAGCAGCAAAAAGCAGGGCTTTTTACAGCTACAGTGTGCAGGAGCCATCGCTGGCAGTCTGCCAGAAGCTGGTAACCAAGATAAACATCGGGTATCCAAGCAAAGCGCTTTGGTTAGTAACCCGATGTTTATCCTAGTTACATGCAGGAAGCCCACACTTCCCCGCTCAGCTCGCTCCGCCCCCTCCTGCACGCGGCATGTACACACACACACACACGTCCGTCATCCTGGCACTCTGCACACATGGTCCCGCTCGGCTTACCTGCGGTGATGAAGTCCCGACCTCAGCGCTGTCACTGTCGTCCATGGCCGCCGCTTGTCACATCACCTTCTCTCGCTTCTGACCCGAGACTGACTAGCGGTGACGTCACGGGCCTCTCGCGATACTTGGCTGTGAAGGCGGCGGTCATTGAACTCAGTGACAGGGGCTGTCAGCAGTGCAGGAGATCAGCGCAGGTAATGTACCTCACTAACAGCAGCACTTGTCATGCCCTGCAGTGACCTGGGCTGACCTATTGATGTTAGCTCAGGTCACTGCACTGCTCTCCCAGCCAATGGGGAACATCCTGCTCTTGATTGACTGGGACAGTGTGGATCGTCATGGCAACCCCTTGGATTACACCAGACCTGGATTTGTTTTTCTTTCTAATAAATTGGTTAAAGAGGAAATGTATTGGGAGTATTTTTTCAAATAAAAATGTGTTTGTCGTCTATTTTTTTTTATTACTGACTGGGTTGGTGATGTCGGGTATCTGATAGACCCCTGACCTCACCAACCCCAGGGCTTGATGCCAGGTGACATTACACATCTGGTATTAACCCCATATATTACCCCGTTTGCCACTGCACCAGGGCGTGGGATGAGCTGGGGCGAAGCACCAGGATTGGCACATCTAATGGATGCGCCACTTCTGGGGCGGCTGCGGCCTGCTATTTTTAGGCTGGGGAGAGTCCAATAACCATGGACCTCCCTAGTCTGAGAATATCAGACCCCAGCTGTCTTCTTTACCTTGGCTGGTGATCCAATTTTGGGGGGACCCCCACGTGTTTTTTTTTTTAAATTATTTATTTAATTTAAAATAACAGCGTGGGGTGCCCTCAGTTTTGGATTACCAGCCAAGGTGAGGTTGCCAGCTGTGGTCTGCAGGCTGCAGCAGTCTGCTTTACCCTAGCTGGCTACAAAAATAGGGGGAACCCTACGTCATTTTTTTTTTTCATTTTTTGGCTAAATACAAAGCTAAGCACCCCTTAGTGCCACATGAAAGGCACCAAAGGATGCAAAATTGCAAAATGCAGGAGAGTGGGACATTATGTGTCTTTCTGCCATTATAATGACAGAAAAGACTGATATGAAGTGCACAAGCACAAGAAAATCACCAGAGCGCTCTACGCTGTGAAAAGCAGTAGAAAATGGCACTGGAGTGAACATGTGACCGCCTCATGTAGGATGAAGCTATGGATCCTGGGTAAATTTATGCATTTACCCTCCTTCAGTTTTTTTGCAGTACACAAAAAAAACGGAAGGCACACGGATGACAAACAGATGACATACGGACCGTCAACGGAACGGAAACGGATGCCACACGGATGCACCCGTGAAAAAAATGGACTGTTTTTTGCAGACCGCAAAAATGGATTGGTCGTGTTAATGTAGCCTTATTCTGATCTGCCGTTTATAAACAGCAGGCAGAAATAAGTGAATAGCGCCCCCCAGCGTCAGAAAATCTCTGGGGTTTCAGGGCTAGCTGAGACCCTGGAGATCATGATTCAGGACGGTTTTTCCGGTCCCCGCTCACGTGATCACAGGTATTCATCGTACACCGATGATCACGTTACAGTAAATGGCAGCGCCGGTAAAAAATTATTTATCTCCCATCTGGCATGAACAAACATGATAAATCTCCTCCCCGGTCCCCTTCGGTCCCCCGGTGTCGCCAAAGTGCCCCCCCTGATGCCCTCCCAGAAATCCAAGATGGCCGCGCGCACAGCAGCGCGCCGGCCGCATTCACCCTACTCCTCTGATTTCTGTCGCATGTGCCATGACACATGCAACAGAAAACTCCTCCCCAGGCCCTGCCAGGTCACCCCCTATAACCCCACCGGTATTCCCCGGTGTCCCACGGTACCTGTGCAGCGTTGATCCCCCCCACGGCCCTCTCCTTCACAATAGACGCTGCCGCATGCACAGAGCGGCTGTCAGCTCAGCTTCCTGTGTTCAGACACAGTGAGTGGTGGTTATGCATCTGTAAGCTAAATGGGCGACACGGTGGCTCAGTGGTTAGCACTGCAGTCTTGCAGCGCTGAGGTCCTGGGTTCAATTCTCACCAAGGACACCATCTGCAAGGAGTTTGTATGTTCTCCCCGTGTTTGCGTGGGTTTCCTTCGGGTACTCCGGTTTCCTCCCACACTCCAAAGACATACAGCGCTATGGAATTAATAACGCTATATAAATGAATAAATTATTATTATTACTGTATTGCCCTGCTCATGAGGTAAGGAACATAATTGATCAGGAGAGCTATATACTACATTTCCAAATGGAGGGATTTGCTTTTATAGTTTCCCTGCTGAACGACTACCAAACATGAGAGTCCGTTATACGCTACAAGAAAACACATCTAAATAGCGAGCTCTGTTGTTAAGTATTCATTCAGCTGGATAACTGGACTTAAAGGGGTATTCCATCTCCAAGATCCTATCCCCAATATATAGTAGGTGGAATAGCAATAATATCAGCAAATACCAATATTTGGAAATGTAGAATAGTTCTCCTGATTAGGCATGCCCTTACCTCATGAGCAGGGCATTGCAGCTTTGGTAGCAACCATTACGACATGGACTCTGCTGCTGGGGACCCGGGGAGAGTGAGTGCAGATTCATTGCACCCACACTCCTCACATGAAGGGTCCGCACTCCTAGAAAATGGGGGATACGTTCCCTGAGTGTCTCCCCCCATATTCTAGATGGACCAGAGTCGTCATGGGACCCCTTTATTTTTTTCTTACAATAAATTGGTGAAAGAGGAAATGTTTTGGGGACTGTTTTTTCAAATAAATTTCTTTTGTCGATTTTTTTTTTGTCAGTACTGACAGTTTATGATGTTGGGTATCTAATAGACGCCATGACATCACAAACTGCTGGGCTTGATCTCAGGTGACTTTACAGCTAGTATCAACCCGATTTATTACCCCGTTTGCCACTGCACCAGGGCACGGGATGAGCTGGGGTGAAGCGCCAGGATTGGCGCATCTAGTGGATGTGCCACGTCTGGGGTGCCTGCGGCCTGCTATTTTTAGGCTGTGAAGGCCCAATTACTATGGACCTTCCCACCCTGAGAATACCAGACCACAGCTGTCCGCTTTACCTTGGCTGGTGATCCAATTTGGGGGGGACACTACTTTTATTGTGTAATTATTAATATTTATAAAATAATTATAAAAAAAGAGCCTGGGGGACCTCCACATTGGATCCCCAACTACGGTAAAGCTGCCAGCTGTGGTTTTCAGGCTACAGCCGTCTGCTTTACCCTAGCTGGCTAACAAAAATGGGGGGACCCAACGTCATTTTTTTTTTAACTATTTTTTAAATAGAAAAAATTAATGGGCTTCCCTGTATTTTGATTGCCAACCAAGCTAACGGCAGGCAGATGGGGTGGCAACCCATAGCTGTCTGCTTTATCTGCGCTGAGAATCAAAAATACCGCGGAGCGCTACGTCATTTTTTTTAAAGATTTATTTTTACAGCACTGTGATGTCCAGCAATCAAAATACAGGGAAGCCCATTTTGTTTTTAGTTATTTAAATAAATAATTAAAAAAATATATATGGGCTCCCGCTGAATTTTTTGTATTGCTAGCTAAGGGTAATCCAAGCAGCTACTGGCTGCTAACCCCCACTGCTTGGTGTTACCTTCACTGGCAATGGAAAATCCAGGGAAGCATTTTTTATTTTTTTTGCCAAAAAACTACAAAAAAAGGACGTGAGCTTTGCCATATTTTTGTATGCTAGCCAGGTATAGCAGGCAGGTGCTGGAAGAGTTGGATACAGCGCCAGAAGATGGCGCTTCTATGAAAGTGCCATTTTCTGAGGCGGCTGCACACTGCAATTCGCAGCAGTGGGGCCCAGAAAGCTCAGGCCAACCTGTGCTGCGGATTCCAATCCCCAGCTGCCTAGTTGTACCTGGCTGGACACAAAAATGGGGCGAAGCCTACGTCATTTGTTTTCTAATTATTTCATGAAATTCATGAAATAATTAAAAAAAAGGGCTTCCCTTTATTTTTGGTTCCCAGCCGGGTACAAATAGGCAACTGGGGGTTGGGGGCAGCCGTAACTGCCTGCTGTACCTGGCTAGCATACAAAAATATGGCGAAGCCCACATAATTTTTTCAGGGGGCAAAAAACCTCTGCATACAGTCCTGGATGGAGTATGCTGAGCCTTGTAGTTCTGCAGCTGCTGTCGGTCTGTATGGAGAAGAGCAGACAGCAGCTGCAGAACTACAAGGCTCAGCAGACTCCATCCAGGACTGTATGCAGAAGTTTTTTGCCCACCAAAAAAATGACAAGGGCTTCGCCATATTTTTGTATGCTAGCCAGGTACAGCAGGCAGCCACGGGCTGCCTCCAACCCCCAGTTGCCTATTTGTACCCGACTTGGAACCAAAAATATAGGGAAGCCCGTTTTTTTTAATTATTTCACTTATTTCATGAAATAATTAAAAAACAAAAGACGTACCCTGCTCAGACTTAGAATGGAGTTCCAAACGTTATTCCTTATTTGTTAGTAGTTTTTCGTTTGTGAACCCACCCCACTCACACCTATTGCCAATCCACATTATACGCATATATAGCCTGGGTCTCAGCTTCCCATACACGGTAAGTTTTTTAACTGCATGAGAGGACACACACAAGCTAGGGACCCCAACGTAGAGAAATACTTTGGCGTAGTGTTGGGGCTCTATTGCATTGATCAATTCAGTAGCTAAATTTCTCTTGATTCATATGTTCATGGCAGTAATGCAGATTCCATTTTTCACATTTTCACTCTTGCATATAGCTATTGAAATTTTCATGTCAGTATTCACACAGCAGTTTCTGCTATTTCATGTATTCCCCTTACATAGTCACTGGTGTGCATACCTTATCTCCATATTGTGATTGGTTGCAGTCAGACTGCGTCCCCACCCTGTATGATAGCATGTCTGAATGCTTGGAATCATACACACTTGTCTGTGCCTCTATAGCGGCATAAAAATAAATAAATAAAAAAAATGGCATAAAGTCCCCCCATATTATGATATCCAACATAGATTAAGAATATGACTACAGGCTGCAGCCATCTGTTTATCTTGGCAATGTATCAAAATAAGAGGGAAGAACCTTTACACTCTAGCATCTACTGTCTGTATCGTGGTATAAAAATAAATAAATAAAAAATCTGGTGTAGTGCCCCCCTATATTATAATCCCCACACAGATAAAGGTCACGACCACAGGCTGCAGCCTCCAGCCGGGCACTCATCTTGGCTGTGTATAAAAATAAGAGAAACCGCATGCAACTTTTTTTATTATTATTTAAATAAATAATTTAAAAAAATGACATGTGGTTCCCCCCAATTTTGATATGCAGCCATGATAATCTCTGACAGCTGGGGCTGGTATTCTCAGATTGGGGAAGCCTAAGGTTATGTCCCCCAGTCTAAAAATAGCAACCTGTAGCTGGCCGAGATTGTTACATCCATTAGATTCAGGAAATACTGACAAGAAGGACCTGGCTGGCAGCAGTGACATCACTCAGTTCACTGGAGCTCATACCTGGGTTCCCACGTTATGACCTCTGGTGACTTGAGGCACTCTGGCTTAAAGTCCGAGGCCGTGTCCTGCACCCTGCCAGCACATTAACACTGAAAATGCTGACCGGGGGTTGGGGAATGCAGTCCGCACCCCTCTGCCGACAGTATCACTGTTAAAGTGTTGCACATCTATTCATGAACCAGGAGGCCCAGGATAAGCAGATCTCTGCACTTGCGATGTTTCCTCCTGTCAACTATAATCATGCAAGGAGATGCGAAGCCGAAGGACTCCTCTTTTATTTTATACAAAATAAAATATTTTGCAACACCAAATTTTGAAGGTTTTAGTTTTTTTTCTTATTTTATGACAGAGTTATATAGGGGTTTGTTGTTTGTGGGACGAGTTGGAGTTTTTATTGGTACCATTTTGAGCCACATTATATGTTTGATTGCTTTCTATTCCACTTTTTATGAGGCAAAAACAAGAAGAAACAGTAATTAAGGAATTGTTTGGGGTTTTATTTACTTTGTTCACCAAGTTATAAAAGTCATAAGACAGCTTTATTCTTTAGGTCAGAATACAGTAATGCCCTATTAATACAGATTTTTTTATGTTTTTCCACTTTTAAACGATAAAAACTATTATATAGAAAAAAATTGTTTTTGCATTGCTGTATTCTGTATATAGCTTTTTTATTTTTTGCTGACTGAGCTGAATTGTGAATTGTTTTTTATGGTACAAGATGACATTTATAGAGGTACCATTTTTATTTATATTTTACTTTTTGATCGTGTTTCATTCCACTTTTTTGTCATCTGTATGATGAAAAGACAGTTTTTGCTATGTTTTTTTTCATTGTTCACTGAAGTGGTTAAGTAGTGAGAGTTTTAGAGATCAGGTTATTACAGGCGCAGCAATACCAAATATGTGCACTTTTTTGGTTTATTGTCTTTCCTTAAAGAATATATTTTTCCATTGTTTTGTTCTTTATTGTCTGATTGTTTTAAATATTTTTACAATCTTTTTTACTTTTTAATACTTTTTTATATCAGCATTTCAATATATTATAGCTGTCAGCAGCACTGACAGAAGTATCTGGGATCATGCCCCTGGCATGAATCCAGAGGTCATCTGCACATTGGGGACCCAAAGGTTATCATGATGACCTCGGGTCACCATGGCAATGATTGGGACCCATGTGGGAGCACTGATTGGTGGGAAGAGGGAGCGCGATCAGTCTCCCTGACCCCTAAATGATGCGATCAATATCAATTGCAACATTTAGGAGGTTAAACAGCTAGCGACGGTGTGGGGACTATGCCTGACTGTAAAACCTGGGGTTTGGCTGTTGGGTAAGCTGGGTCACCAATGGTGATCACATGGCCACAGCTCCTGTGCGATTGCGATCACCGTGACAGACCCCGTACCTCATGGACCGGAAAGTCCTATTCGACCATGAAGTACAGGGTACATCAATGGTTGTGAAGCTGTTTTTATATAGAGCATACTCCAAAAATTCTGTTTTTAGCATGTCCTTTTCAAGTGAGGCACAGACTATCTCTCACTACCTCCACCTGCAAACATTTGTTTATACGAGTCATCTATATTTTTTACTTTCATTGAAACTTCTCTAGTTGATACTTTGTAACAAATGGAAAAACATTGTGTTTTGAAAAAAGTATTGGATAATATTATTATATTCTACATCAATTCAGAGATACTTAAGATAAATTATCAGTATAAGATAGATAAGGGTCCCAGGCCCGATATGCCAACTTCTCGGCTAATACCTCTTACTGTAGCCATCAATAGTTCACATATTATGGGTTGCTGTTTTATGAACCACCAACAGCCACATTGTTAATGACATATCCAAAGGAAAGGTATATCTGAGGCCTCAAAAATCCATTACATGCACATTTTATATGGAGTACACGGATATTTTTATGTCTATTATAATGGGTCCTGTCACGATTTCTCTTCAATTTATATGTCGAAGCTATTTCCAGGAAGGCTGGACTTGCTGAAAAAGGAGTCAAAATTGCTGAGTGTATCATCCACAATTTTTTATATGTAGACAATAAAACATTGAGAGCAACAAGTGTAAATGGAATGAAGGACTTATTATGGAGTGTCAAGTTGGAAACCTCAAACATAGGACTCCTGCTAAATACAAAGAAGACAAAGATAATCACTATTGCCAAGTACGACTGGGACATATTTAAGATGGATGGCGATGAACTGGAAGTTGTAAAGGACTTCAACCTACTCGGATTAATGATCACTCAAAATGCAGTGACAACATCATAAGTTATTAGATTCATTATGGGCAAAACATCCTCAAATAGAAGAATATTTCACAGGCAATGGAGACTCGGCTGGGACATAGCTTGGTCTTTTCTGTGGCAACATATGGATGTAAAACCTGGACGATAAAGGATGAAGACAGAAGAACCAACACCTTCAAAATGTGGGGTTGGAAAAGAATGTTATCAATGCCATGGATGGAAACAAAAACTAAACTAATCAATTACTAATCAATCACTAACTAATCAATTTTGGAACAAATCAAGCAAGACATGTCACTCAAAGCACAGATCACCAAGCTAAGCCTGCTTTGGACACATCATATGAAGAGAGTAATCAATGAAGGCAAAGATCATGGTCAGAATAATAGAAGGTACAAGTTGAGGAGGAAGCCCACCAACCTAATGGCTTGATACAATCAAGATAAAAGGGGAGAAGACCCTGGTGGAGCAATCAAGGCTTACACAAGATCAATCTTCCTGCTGTGCGTTCATCCATCAAGTCGATATAGCTTGATATCAAGCTGAAGGCCTTAATAATAACATTAATAAAATAGTAATAGTTATAATAGTCCAATTTTTTTGTCAGTGTCATACTGTAATTCAAAATAGATTGTGTAATACACCCATCATGGTTTTCCATGTAATGTATGGGAATGCACAGCATGATATGTAACATTACCTGTTTGCATGTAAGGAAGTTAATATTTCCTTTCTGTCCTGATGATTTTCTGCTACACATGGAGGTGATTCTCACATATTTCAATGGGAAACCTAATGGAGCGGAAACACATTCCCTCAGCAAGAAGTCCCAGAGGGAAGACAGACAGGCACGGAGCCCAAGTCTACAAACGGATTGATAAATTTCTTGTATTGTTGCTTATTCATTGTTATTTATAAGAGGAACTGGTGCTTTTGTCTAAGAGAAACAATAATACAGCCACAAGAAAATCTGAATAATGTTGATGTGAATATAAAAAAAAATACTAAAATAGCTTTTGTAGAACAATGCTCCATTTGTTAAATGTTGCTTAACATGGAAATATTTCAAGTTATATTCAACTGAAACTACCTATACAGAAAAGAGTCTTACTATGCACACTTATCAAACTCACAATTTTCTTCCATCTACTGTCAGTTAAAACACTGTAATACTTTCCCTTCTAGTAAATAGTCTACTAAATTGTCCAAAGATATTATATTCATGTCGATATTAGGGATTCATGATTCATTTCAATTTAAGTGAAACATAAAAACTGATGTCATCCACAATGTAGAAAATATGGTATCGCAAAAGAAAATGGAAGGAAGAAATCCCTGTAATATTTATGATCTCAAACATGTTTTACCTTAGTACAGATGATTTTATTGTCTAACGTAAAATGTTCTGTTTGATAGTAGAAGGCAAAACTTTCAAAAAAGATTATATGTAAAGTAAGTACATCAATGTCATCAGATTTATCTATCTAAGTTTTCCCCTTAGACCCCACTATAGCTTCTCATACAGCCAGATCAGATCTCGTACTTTGACTTTAGATAAAGAGAAAAAAAAATTGAAACCAGCACTCACCATATTATGCTGTGCAACACTCTGATGTTTTTTATTTCAAAAAATGTGGATACATGCTGCGGCGTTACAGGGAGGGAAAACAGAAGGTCAGCACATAAAGACGACAGCTGTTTCGCCCCTAGGGGTGGGGCTTCTACAGGTCTGTAGAAGCTCCACCCCTAGGGGCGAAACAGCTGTCGTCTTTATGTGCTGACCTTCTGTTTTCCGCCGCAGCATGTATCCACGTTTTTTGAAATAAAAAAACATCAGAGTGTTGCACAGCATAATATGGTGAGTGCTGGTTTCAATTTTTTTTTCTCTTTATCTAAAGTCTTGTGTGTTGAACTTTAGAAATAAGCACCCGAAAGCTGCAACTCTGTCTTTATCCTTCCTGAGGTTCCCACATAGTCGCAGATATTGAAAGCGTATGTAACGCTGATTGCGACCGACTGCTGTGAGAAACTTGGCAGGTTATCTTGTTGTAGTAGTGCCCTGTTGTTTCCTTCTAACATTTACTACAGATCTCATACTTTGCACTGACGAGGGGCAATCACCCCGAAACACTGTGTCTGCACATTGAGGTTCTGATCTGGCATAAATCCTAAGGGGCACTTTGCACACTACGACATCGCAGCTGCGATGTTAGTGGGGTCAAATCAAAAGTGACGCACATCCAGCATCGCAGTCGATATCATAGTGTGTAAATCCTTTTTGATACGATTAACGAGCCCAAAAGCGTCGTTATCGCATCATCGGTGTAGGGTCCGGTATTTCCATGAATTGGGAAATACCGATGTTACAATGTTGTTCCTCGTTCCTGCGGCAGCACACATCGCTGTGTGTGAAGCCGCAGGAGCGAGGAACATCTCCTACCTGCATCCTGCGGCTCACGCCGGCTATGCGGAAGAAAGGAGGTGGGCGGGATGTTTACGTCCCGCTCATCTTCGCCCCTCCGCTTCTATTGGCCGCTTGCCGTGTGACGTCGCTATGACGCTGCACGACCCACCCGCTTAATAAGGAGGCGGTTCGCTGGCCAGAGCGACGTCGCAGGGCAGGTGAGTGCATGTGAAGCTGCCATAGCGATAATGTTCGCTACGGCAGCTATCACCATGATATCGCAGCTGTGACGGGGGCGGGGACTATCGCGCACGGCATCGCAGCATCGGCTTGCGATGTCGTAGTGTGCAAAGTGCCCCTAAGTCATATGATAAGACTCGTTAAAGGGTCACTTTTGACTTTAAGGATTGTTACCTCCAATAGGTGGCACTAGAGTTTCTCTCCTTCTCTGAAGAGACAATTTGATTAAATCTATCTAGTAAAGTTGGCAGTTTGTATTATATAATCATAGAGATGAGCGGACCCGTGGAATTTCGGTTCAGCGGGACAACTGGGCTTTAGAAGAAGTTCTTGTCTGGACCTAGACTTGACCTGAACCCTAATGGAAGTGACTAATTGGGCAGTTTGAGTCTCCACCACATGCAGCCAGCCATAAACAGATCACTTCTGATGGAGGGTAGGTGGGCTTTTTCTATTTTTTTATTAGTTCACACTACATCTGATCATCTACATCATCATCATCATCATCATCTACATCACTACATCTGATCTTGTTACCCCCAGTGCAAGCTGTTCAAACATTGCAAGTTCACACTGGGCTGATCACGGAGTGTACCCGAGCACAACAATGCTCGCGCAAATGATTTGCATATGCAAAGCACCCGAACTCTGCTTTTTTGTTAAATTTGTGTTTGATGCAAGCACTTTACCTTGGGTTCACTCATCTCTAGTATTGAGTATAATGCTATTGGGCTTTACAATTCAGGAGTTTTACCACTATAGAGTCTTTTCTACTGATTTAACAATTATGCAAATCTTAGTTGGCACCAGGTGTAATAACACCTGTCTACCCCATGTTAAAAAAAAGTCTAAAGCTTAATTCAGAACTGTCAAACAATAATTATGGCAATTGTGGTGCTCCGTACATACATGCATCAAATACATACTCATTAGCAAATAATGTTTCATGGATTGTAGATGTTCTGTTGTGTCAGCATTCCCATTTCATCAGCGAAATTAGTTAGAAAAGTGACAAATATTTAGTAGATTCTAAAGACTGCAGCAAGTTGATAAGTTTTCATAGCTATGGTGGAGGAATTAAAAAAATGTGCAACATGGGCAATTAGGAAACAATATGGAGAGAGAACATGAGTGCAAATAGGTGTGTTAAGGCCCCGTCACACTAAGCAACATCGCTAGCAACATCGCTGCTAACGAACAACTTTTGTGACGTTGCTAGCGATGTTGCTGTGTGTGACATCCAGCAACAACCCGGCCCATGCTGTAAGGTCGTTGGTTGTTGCTGAATGTCCTGGGCCATTTTTTAGTTGTTGCTGTCCCGCTGTGAAGCACAGATCGCTGTGTGTGACAGCGAGACAGCAACAACTAAATGTGCAGGCAGCAGGAGCCGGCTTCTGGGGAGGCTGGTAACCAATGTAAATATCGGGTAACCAAGAAGCCCTGTCCTTGGTTACCCGATATTTACCTTTGTTACCAGCCTCCGCCGCTCTCACTGTCAGTGCCGGCTCCTGCTCTGTGCACATGTAGCTGCAGGACACATCGGGTTAATTAACCCGATGTGTACTGTAGCTAGGAGAGCAGGGAGCCAGCGCTAAGCATTGTGCTCTGCTCCCTGCTCTGTGCACATGTAGCTGCAGCACACATCGGGTAATTAACCCGATGTGTGCTGTAGCTAGGAGAGCAAGGAGCCAGCGCTAAGCAGTGTGCGCTGCTCCCTGCTCTGTGCACATGTAGCTGCAGCACACATCGGGTAATTAACCCGATGTGTGCTGTAGCTAGGAGAGCAAGGAGCCAGCGCTAAGCAGTGTGCGCTGCTCCCTGCTCTCTGCACGTGTAGCTCCGTGCGGTGGTAACCAAGGTAAATATCGGGTTGGTTACCCGATATTTACCTTAGTTACCAAGCGCAGCATCTTCCACGCGGCGCTGGGGGCTGGTCACTGGTTGCTGGTGAGCTCACCAGCAACTCGTGTAGCGACGCTCCAGCGATCCCTGCCAGGTTAGGTTGCTGGTGGGATCGCTGGAGCGTCGCAGTGTGACATCTCACCAGCAACCTCCTAGCAACTTACCAGCGATCCCTATCGTTGTTGGGATCGCTGGTAAGTTGCTTAGTGTGACTGGACCTTTAAAGGAGAGTAGGATAAAAGTTACAGGCTCACCTGTGCTGTTTGTGTGTAACCACAACCAACTATGAAGGCTTCGGAAAATGTTGGCTGCTGCAGCTGCCCTCTGTGGTGAAAAAGCTGGTGAAGAATGGGAACTATGCCGCGTTGCCGTGTAGAGAGACCAACAAGAGAGGAATCTAAGTGATTTAATTAGTCAACACGTTTCAGGAATCACAAATCACAAATTTTGTCCAGATGAAGGTGAAGATTCTTGCCGAAATGCATTAACTAATAAAACCCCTTGGATTCCACCCTCTTTGGTTTCTATACGGCAGCGCTGCATAGTCCCCATTCTTCTCCAGCTTCCTAATTAACATGGGCAATTGGTTGTGTCTGCCCTATACAGTAATATTAAAATGAAAACATGATAAAGGAAACAAGGTGAAGAGAGAACATTTTATTACATCTGGAGCAATAGAGGCGTTGTCTCTTCTTTTTTTTTTTCATTGTTAAAATTGCAACAAAACCCTCAATTTACTGAACTTCCTTTTACAAATACTCTATTCTTTTACTTATCAAAAAAGAGGGACTTTTAGTTAATCTAATTTCAGAATTCACAGCCCGTTACCTAGGTTACTGGCCACCTCTGGAGGGGCGAGTTTCCTAAGCGAGGAGCATGTGTTTACAATCTGTTCATGATACAACTTGCAAGTGGTGACGAGCTTCAAAGCCCCGGCGCTTTTTCTCTGATTTTCTATTTGCAACAGGGAGACGTAAAAGCAAAGAAATTTTGAAAAGATGGATGTGCTCTTCTCCATTGAGTAAACACAAATTAAAAAACAACCCTGCAAATGGAAAATATAACTCAAGTTTAATATTTGAAATTAGTATATGCTACTAAATCATATTTTCTACTAATACGTCCAGCAGTTTACATGCCAATAAATGGTTTCCGATTTGACTTGAACTCGTTATCATGATTCATTAAGAATAGATCACACGCAAAGACGTGGAAATACCTTTGCAAAATTATTTTTTCATCAGGTTTTAAAGTAACTCCCATAAACAAGTAGTTAATAGTTGCATTGTGTTGCTTTGCTGCATTGGTTTAGAGAATCCCAGTGGTCATGGGTGTATGACCTCATAGGGAAGCAGGCAAAATGATATAGGAGTGTACACAACGGAGATGGCACTTAGTGCTCACCTGATTTATGAGTACAATCAGAGAATTTTGTTCATGGCAAGTATTTGCGCTTGTGGTGTCTTATTTTGTATAGAGCAATAAATCACCTATATTGCTGTGCATGGTTAGGACTCTAAACTGGTCAGTCTTTTATAATGAGAGAAATTATTATATATTTACTAACTCTTGCATTATATAATAACATATTTAAAAAAATAAAGAAAAAATATCTATACATAGTACCAGCACCGAAAAGTGTGAAATTAATATACTGAGCATTCTTCATAGAATTATATAGAATATAAAATGTTTGCCTCTAATACAGTGAAAAATAATATTAATATAATAATAAACCCAACTGGATAAATGGAATGTACATTTTTTGGAAAAAGCAGAAGTGATGTTACTCATGGATGTTTTTGATCACATTGGTAAAGCTATGTAAAAAAATAAATCATAACTGATATTCTGTTATTATATGGATTTAATTATTTACACCATGAGCAAATCTTTGCAAAGCATCAAATGCGGAGATGAATGCATCATTTGAAATTGGAATATGTCAAAGTTTCTAAAATAATAAAATTTGCACAAATTACATAATTAAAAAAATCTCTAATCATCTGGAAAATATCCGTAGTACAAAGAGAGTTGCCCTTGGAGTCAATTGAAGACATTTTGAGGTTAGTAATGTAAACATCTTTTTAATGTCCAAATGACTTCAACCTTTCTGGCTAGAGGAAACCGATGGGAACCAGAGGCAACCTACACCATAACATCACATTGCATAATCAGACATCATAGGCTTCTTAAAGTTTATAAGTGGTCTAAAAATTATTCCTTTTGGCATGGGCCAATGCATGAACTGCCTTTTCTTTTAGACAGATGGTGGAAACGGAAGACGTTTTTGATATTTCCACACAGTTAGAGTCAACAATTTTCCCAGAAACATAGACATAAAGCTATTTCATAAGCTGTTTAAAATCCAGCCAATCAATGTACTGTTTTGAATGTCAAAAAGTAGAAGTGAAAAAAAATCCCATTTTTGTGGTTCCCATCTGCTTTTCAAGTTACCAAATTGGTAAGCAATTACAAAGGTATGGTCTAAAAATGATCCAATTTTCAAAAGACAATACAGATGCGCTGCTTTAAACATGAAGGAGGGAAAACTTGTTGTCACCAAGCTTTTTTAAAAATAAGCTCTATTTTGAAACCTGGCTGTTGAAGCTACAAAAACATGAGAGTCAGTTCCTCAGCACATGTATTAAGGCCGCTTTGCACGCAATGACATCGCTAATGAGCTGTCATTGGGGTCATGGAATGCGTGACGCACATCCGGCCTCGTTAGTGACGTTGTTGCGTGTGAAACGCACAAACGACCGTTAACGATCAAAATTACTCACCTAATCGTTGATGCGTCATTCCTTTCCCGATTATCGTTGCTGTTGCAGGACGCAGGTTGTTCGTCATTCCTGCGGCAGCACACATCGCTATGTGTGACATCGCAGGAACGAGGAACATCATCGTACCTGCGGCCGCCCGCAATGAGGAAGGAAGGAGGTGGGCATGATGTTCGTCCCGCTCATCTCCGCCCCTCCGCTTCTATTGGGCGGCCGCTTAGTGACGCCGTTGTGACACCGCATGAACCGCCCCCTTAGAAAGGAGGCGGTTCGCCGGCCACAGTGATGTCGCTAGGCAGGTATGTGTGACGGGTGCAAGCGACGTTATGCGCTGTGATGCACAACCGACGGGGGCGGGTAAGCTCGCTAGCGATATCGATAGCGATATCGCTGCATGTAAAGTGCCCTGTACTGTGTAACACCATAAACACAGTAAGCAGCCAGGGGATGTATGACTGACAAGGCTGTGCAATGACACTGGGAAGAACAGCACAGTAGAAAGTTAGGACATTGCTCTCAAGGAGATGTCTGACAGTTTAGGGCCAGGAATGGTAAACCCCCCAGCAATAGCAGTCTAGTTAAGCACTATAAAGCACAGTGCACATATAGGAGGGGTGTAAAATAAATAGTGTAAAATCTGTTCAGTTCCAACTTGCTATTTCAGCATCAAAGTAGTGCCAAATCTGTTTTCCAGCTCCAAATTGTTATTTTAGAATCTAAATAGTGCAAAATCTGTTGTCCAGCTCCAAATTGCTATTTCAGCATCTAAATAGTGCAAAATATGTTCTCCACCTCCAAATTGCTACTTCAGCATCTAAATAGTGCAAAATCTGTTGTCCAGCTCAAAGTTGCTATTTCAGCATCTAAATAGTGATTGATAATTTAGTGACAGGTGACTGGCAGGTGTGGGACTAAGATTGTGAAACAACAGATTAAAAGAAAGAAACGGTTTATTAAACATGAGAGGAAAACCTGAGGGCATGGTGCCGAGGGGAATAGGTGTGGGGTTGAAGGTGTATGTGAGGTGGGTGCAAAATGAAAAGCTCTACTGAACAAACATTTGCTCTTTCTATCCAAAGACAACTGACAGCTTATGTTACTGGATGGGCTACTCCACTCCCTTTATTTGGCAGGCATACAGCAGTACGACTTGTAAATGAATGCCTGAAAGAGCATGTACTATGGTGGATGACAAGTGCTGCATCCAGTGGTCTCTCTTCCACCTTAACATCACACACAGTAGAGACCTCAGAGTTAGCACCCAATTACCCTTGTTTCCCCCCCATGTCACAAATCTCTAACTGCTCAACTGACTGTTGGGAACCACAGATGGGTCAGTCTGTAGAGCTGTAAACACATTCTATTCTGTGGGCAGCAGAGGTCTGCTTCAAAAATTCACACGCTCAAGAGGAAGAAAGCATCTGCACCAATGCCCAAAATCTTTGTGAGTTAAATCCGTGGCCAGACAAAGTAGGGTCTAATCAGAATCTAGACCCCCATCACCAGATGGAAACCCACAGGGGTGGAGATGAAGATGATGATGAGACTCAGATACTTGAAGAGCACATATAATGTACTGTGCAGTCAGGGCAGGAAGAGGAGGGTGACTTTTATGGCAAGGAGTGGGACAACAAAGAAGATGACAATGAAGTTATAGATCCCACTTGGTGTGAATCCACAGGTATGCAGCTGAGTAGCTCAGCAGAGGAGGTGGCGGAGGAGGAGAAGAAGGAAGACAGGAACGTTACCTTGCTGCTCCCTTGTACAAAGATGTAGTGATGTAACAAGGACAGCATCCTCAGCCACAATTCTGGCTGTGGCCTGCAGCAGTCGCGGGTCTGCAGTTTCCCTGAAGGTGAAGGTTTGCCTAGCTTGGGCATTTTTTGAGACCACAAAGGATGATCTATTTTACGTTATCTGCCAACTTTGTAAAAAAAACACTTAGCAGAGGCATTAATTCCAATAATTTGACAACTACATGCATGAACTGGCACATGCACAAAAAACATGCATTAATCTGGGAATCTTACAGCACTAAAACATGGTGCAGCGGGTCTCACCAACTACGGGCTGCAACATCAAGTGCACCTGCTGCTTCTTCCTCCTTTGTCATCGTCAAAAGTGTTCTCACACATGTCTCTGGCCGCAGAAACTACACTTGTTTTCTGGCTACAGTTGGGTTGGGTGAGAGCCCTCTGGCTCTTACGGAAGTGGACATGCCAGGTGTTTTGAATGATCTGAGACACTGAGCACACCACATCTTCCTCAATCGACAATAACATCTCTGCCTACACGTCCCTCACAGTCCACCAGTTTGTCATGAACACCCTACTCCACAGTCACGAGAGTGACAACGAGAAGTCTGGTGTATATTGCAACACACAACAAACAAGGGGTACACTGGAGATACTATAACCACAGTGGGCCCAAGCGCTAGTGAGGGGGAAAATGCAACACCTCCTCTCACCTGTAACTGTACGCTGCACTCCTAGCCAGTCCCTATACAGGTTTTACACCTGCACCGAACATGATACCTGAGACCCTAGCAGACCCTGTAATAACCCTGGCTAGTGAGTTGGGAGGGGAGGAATGCTAGCCCCCTGACTTCACCAATACACCACCAGGGAAAGGAAAGACAGACAGGGAATAACAAAGAAAGGCAACATCAAACTTAGAACCAAGACTGCAGCCTACACAGCAACTTGTGATAAGGACTCCAGCAGCTCCTCCCACTTCAAGGCCAAGCATCCAAATGGTATCAATATAACTGGCACCCTCTACTGGGAGAAGAGGGTATATATAGGGACTGGGAGTGGTCCCAAATCTGAAGCACCTGAGCGGAAGTAATGAGAATGCTGGTGGAAAGGAAAACTGACATTAATCCTAAGCTGGACAAAGGAATGAAAATGTATTTAATATAGAGTCTTGCTTGGCAATGAAAGACTCTAACCCGGAATCTGTCACTAGTTTCATACTGCAGATAGATGAGTGTGACAGTACCTCCCCTTTAACGAGAGGCCTTAGGACTCTCACGATGAGATCCATCCAAGAAAATCCGTCTGAGCATAGGATGGTCCCACCTATTATTGTTCACCTCCAATGTGGACAGACCCTTACTATGACCAGTAATGCATGCAGGCTCCGGAGACAATACACATCTCCTAAGCCAACCTATACACAGTGTTATGGGTATTAAGTATTTGAGGTAGCTCCAGGTGAACGTCTGTAGAGTTGATAATGTCTACTACACAATTCAGACCAATACATCTTGATCCCTGAGCCCCAGACGCACACTTCAATGTGATGTTATTAATGGACATGCATACAAGATCATTCACACACAAGTCCAGATCTGAACGTTTATTTCCATAAATTTGTTTGGTGGAAACTGGCAATATCCCCAAATGACCAACAGCTGAGGTAACACCACTAGACTGCATAACCATACACTCAGGAATCGCAGTGCCCCCCCCTCTGACCACCTTACACAGCAGATCACACAGGACACAGCTCCATTGTACACAGCAGTGTCTCTATGTTCTGTCTTCTACAGGGAGAGGAAAAGAGATTTTTTTTTCTTTTAATAAAATTACTAAAAATAACAAAAAAATAGAATAATGTAATTTTATTGCACTTTTTTCTAAAATAATAAACATCACAAATCAGCAAATAACATGGACATATTTGCTGTTCCTGTAATTGTAACGACCCGAAACAACGCAGCAATCAGATTATTGATGGGGATCGGTAAATGGCAGGAAAAAATGGCACAATTTATTATTTTTCTTTATTAAAACCCATAAAAAATTTAATAAAAATGTATCACTGAGGCCGTGTTCACACGTATCAGAAATGCTGCATTTTTTCTGCAGGTGTCCGGGCCATGAGCGCTATAACAATCTCCTCTGATTATTGCGTGTTTGCGGTGTTTTTTATGCATTGTCGCCTTATTTGATACATGTTTGTTGCAGATGTGAATCCTGAAGATTATAAAGAAAAAAACATCAAAACTGCACTGATCAGCGGCATCTTCAGACATAAAAGGGGAGGAGATTTCATGATGTCTGATCCACTTTGCTTGGACAATTAGTCCGTGTTCACATGTAGTGTAAATGCTGCATTTTTTCTGCTGTTTTTTTGCACATTTATTCCGCTGTGTTTAATTATCCAAGTAAAGTGGATGTGATTCCATGAGACAACGCCACTGAACTCTGCAGTTTTGTTTTTTTTTTCCTCTGGAGGTTTCTATGTGGAGCTTCAAAAAATGCAAGAAAAGCTTCTCAGTACAATAAAAACATATAAAAACGCAGATTCACATCTGAACCAAAATCGCATTAAATAATGGAGAAAAGGCAGAAAATGGAACAATCAGAGAAGATTGTTATTGTGTAGTTTGGTGCAGACAGCGGCAGAAACAAAAAGAAACAGAATTTATACAGCATGTGAATACAGCCTTATAGGCACAAATAAGCAATGTCATATAGTGACACATAGAAATATAAGAAAATTCTGGCTGCTATGACTATTAACGAACAATCCGGGGCATCTGCTGAATGACCCTTACTGACGAATGGGTGTGGCCAGGGGCGTGGTCAAATTTTGCAGCGGCGTGCTATGCGCGCCGCTTACTTTGTCCCTCTTTCCTTTCTTCAAAAGTTGGGAGGTATGCAATTCTCTTATCTCCCACTTCCACCATGGCTTCTAACTCCTCCACCTCTTATAGAGCCTCTACCCTGAGCCCTCAAAATCTTCCCTAATGTAGCACGTATTCCAAGAGTGCAGAGAGAATCCCCCAACTATGTACAGTGCAGCCAGAGCTCACCACACTCAGGAAGTGTTGAAATTAAAATGCACTGGAGAGCACAGTCACACAGCTGAAGAGTTATGGACAGCTATCCATGCCAAGATTCAGCAATGGCTGATACCACTAAACCTGAAGCCAGCGAAGGCCACGTGTGATAATGATGCAAATTTGGTGGCAGCTCTACGCTGGGTCAACATCACACAAGTGCCTTGCATGGCCCACATCCTCAACCAAGTTGTACATAAATGTTTAGGCCATGTTCTTAGCCTAGATGCATTGCTGCAGAAGACAGGGTTGCTGTGTGCTCACTTCTGCGGTACGCACCTTGCAGCTAATTGACTTGCATCGCAACAGAGATCTTTCAGCCTGCCGGTTACCCCATTGATGTGCAATGTGCCAACGTGCTGAAATTCCACTATGCACATGCTGCAGCTACTGTGGCAGCAGCGATGAGACCTGGTGCAGTATGTCATGACACATAGCCTGAGCCAACACAGTTCAGTCATGGGAGAAATCACGCTTGTGGAGTGGGCACAGAAAAAAGACCTCTGGACCCTTCTGCAAAGTTTTGAAATAGCTACTAAGATAACGAGCACTGATGTTGCCATCATCATCATCATTATGCTAGTCATCTACAAGCTAAAGAAGACTTTGAATAGTCTGCGGGAGATGGTGGTGGTCCCAGAGGAAGAAGAGGAAGAAGAGGAGTATGCGGAATTGAGACCAATATGTCTACGGTCCAGACTGTCATTGCACTTTTGAGTGGCATGGGAGGGTGGATTACAGCATTTGAGTGGGGTTTATGCTACCAAACAAACTGTTAGCAAAGGTGCAGGAGCCAAGGAACAAATGGAGGAGGATGAGGAGGAAGAGGTGATAGGCAAGCAACAGTCAGGAGATGAAGTAGATATTAATCCCCTCTCAGTTGTCCGTGATTGGTGGGAGGAGACAGATGAGCAAGCTTGAGTGTTACCCCATCACCAACACACCATGGACTTGGACCTCACAGAAACATGCGACACATGACCACCTTCTTGTTGCAATATCTGCAGCATGATTCCCAAATTATTAGGATTAGATATAGTGCTGACTACTGAGTTGCCACTCTGTTAGATCCAAGGTTCAAGAGTTAATTTTTTCCAGATGCTTCCCACCCTGGAAAGGGACATGCGCATGCTGCAGTATCGAAACCAACTTGTACACAATTTTAAGGGTGGTTTTCTCCAAGACATCAATGAGATACACAATGTGCATTGCTGTTCTAGACTTCCAACCCCAGTAACGTTGAGTCGTCATTGCAGGAACATTAGCAGGAGCGGCAGTTTAAGTAGCAAAAACAATGTCTGTGACCATACTGTGCTCCAGCAGAACAGACTACTAGTCTGACACATAATTAGTAACCACATATCCAACAAATTTCAGCGTATAGCACTCCAAACTACATACTTTAAACACAATTTGGACATCAGTGAATGGCCAAATAAAGGAGTGACCAAAATACTAAAAAATCAATCTTTATTCAATTTTACAGTAAAAACACTAAAATATAGCATACAAGGTACCGGCAATAGATAGAGAGACACGGGCAGTTAATATATTTAGTCCTTATAAATAGACCAGGACTTTTTCTAGAATTTTACAAAATACACATCAAAGCACACCAGGTAGATGTATGCTAGTCCAAAGCCAAAACAATAATCAATCGTTAAAGGCAGGTGCGACTCGGTAATTCCATCTGTGCTAATAATATAATATATTCCACACTGATTTATCCATTACTGGTTAATACCCCCATCCAAAATTGCACACCCATAGGTGGGGATAGAAAAATGTGTGGATGCAAAGTTCCCACCAAAAAATCCCAGGCATGAATGCCTGATGGTATAGAAAAAAAGCACAGATAACACAGAGACGCACCGGTCATTCAACCATTTTACAAGAAAGGCAAATAAGACAATAAGAAGGAAATTCAATTACATCACCTGGGGAATGAAAGACTGCCGCGACCCTCACACTCCGACACGTGTTTCGCACTAGCTTTTTCGAGGAGCGTGTCAGAGGTGAGGGGCAGGCTGGTTAAGAAGAACACAGTGGCCAATGTGAGGGCAAATATCAGTCACATGCTCCGATCAAAGCCGGAAGCAACATTGATCCAATTAGCGGCGCATGGCAACAATCACCACCCCTGCCAAATACAAAGGGCCTCCAAAACGCCGCGATCACGTGACCGTGACGTCATGACCCACATGTTAGTGAGTCACGGCAACCACGGGACGCCATCTGACGCGGCGGAAGGAAGCCAGCGGTCGGTACTGCAGACATGCGCACTGAATCACTGAATGCACTTAGAAGACGGCAAAGTACTAAAGAGAAAACGCTCCGTCCATTGTATATATATAGTGTAAATAACTTTAAATACAAGCACTTTATACTTCCTACAATAACTTACTACAGACCACATACATGAACACATATGTACTCAAACATTTAGGCTGGATATAAACTACATTATGCACCAAAATACCGCCATATATATTGCCCCAAAATAAGGTCATTATATTTTATACCAAATCATGTGGCGGAACATCTGACATAAATATTCCTGAAGGGCAACACTGCAGCCATTATATCCAAATCCAGGACCATACGCACACATATATTAGGTCACACGTTACATAGTACTGTCTGTTAAATAAATATATGGTCAAATTACGTGCAAATTAGACAATATCTCATAACCGGAGCGACATGATGACAACAATTCTTTGTTCTTTATAGCCGTCACAAAATGCATCATAGATGTCCTCATAAACGAAAATAAGCCACTTCATAGATGGTAATGAACCAGGCAAGGGTAGCCTAATGTGCTAAAAAGAAAAAAACATGAATTAAAAACATATAAAACCAAACCCACCACAACACCCACTAAAACAGGTATGTCAATATAAGAAAGCATACAAAAAGACATACATATAAAACATTAATGTGGATCATAAACAAACCATCCCCCAAAAACCGACAGCACTGATGTTATAAAAAAGCTGAAAACCCCATATTTTCATTTAAACCATTGGGAGCCAAAGTACCCAGCCTGTAAATCCACTTACTCTCAACTTGGGCAAGAAGTCTACCAAGATCACCCCCTCTAGAACCCATAGATATCAGATCAATACCCTTGCCCTTCAAAAGAGCGGCATTGCAGCCATGGTACTTCTTAAAGTGTCTGGGGATAGTTTTTAATAAACCCTCATCAGTCACACTTTTCGCCTTTTCAATATCCAAACAGTGCTCTCGGATTCTGATCTTTAGTTCCCTCGTGGTCAGACCTATATAGACTTTTTTGCAAGGGCACTCAATCCTGTAAATAACCCCCTTTGAGGAGCACGTGATACGATGTCTGATGTCAAATTCACGTGAGCCATCAAAATTATGAAATTTTTTGGCTTTCACAAGATTGGCGCACGCCTTGCAAAGGCCACATGGAAAGAAGCCAACTGGTAACACCTGGCTAGAAATGCCAGTCCGAGCCGGTTCATAATGGCTGTGTACCAAAACGTCTTTTAAATTCTTTGCACGTTTGGCCACCATATGTGGTCGGGATGGAAGAATTTTCTTCAAGACAGAATCCGTCAGCAAGATGTTCCAATGTTTTTGGATAATTGCTTTCATTTTATCCCACTTGTTGTTATAAGTGGTGATAAGGCGTACCACTTGATCACTCTTTGGCTTAATTGTATTGGAAAAAAGGAGGGAATTTCGGGTCAACCTTGCCGCTCTTTTGAAGCCATTTTTTATTATTCGCCGACTATAACCCCTGGATTCAAATCTGTCGGCCAGATCCTCCGAATGGGCCAGAAAACTGCTATCATCAGAGCAAATTCTCCTGACCCTGAGAAACTGGCCCACAGGAATCCCTTTGATGGTACTCTTGGGGTGGGCAGATGAGGCAAGAAGAAGAGAGTTCGTGGCCGTCGGTTTACAAAAAATTTGTGTTGATAAGAGGCCATCTGATGATGCAACAATTTTAAGGTCTAAGAAATTAATACTGCGGCCATATTCAAAGGTAAGTTTGATGTTAAGATCATTGCAGTTCAAACACTGCATAAATTCCTGTAAACCTGCAACATCGCCCTCCCAGATAAACCACACATCATCTATATATCTGATCCAATTTAGGACCTGATGTGTGCACAAGTTGTTATCACTAACAAAGATCTGTCGTTCCCATGCCCCCAAAAATAGATTGGCACATTAATGTTTTATATGTATGTCTTTTTGTATGCTTTATTATATTGACATACCTGTTTTAGTGGGTGTTGTGGTGGGTTTGGTTTTATATGTTTTTAATTCATGTTTTTTTCTTTTTAGCACATTAGGCTACCCTTGCCTGGTTCATTACCATCCATGAAGTGGCTTATTTTCGTTTATGAGGACATCTATGACGCATTTTGTGACGGCTATAAAGAACAAAGAATTGTTGTCATCATGTCGCTCCGGTTATGAGATATTGTCTAATTTGCACGTAATTTGACCATATATTTATTTAACAGACAGTACTATGTAACGTGTGACCTAATATATGTGTGCGTATGGTCCTGGATTTGGATATAATGGCTGCAGTGTTGCCCTTCAGGAATATTTATGTCAGATGTTCCGCCACATGATTTGGTATAAAATATAATGACCTTATTTTGGGGCAATATATATGGCGGTATTTTGGTGCATAATGTAGTTTATATCCAGCCTAAATGTTTGAGTACATATGTGTTCATGTATGTGGTCTGTAGTAAGTTATTGTAGGAAGTATAAAGTGCTTGTATTTAAAGTTATTTACACTATATATATATACAATGGACGGAGCGTTTTCTCTTTAGTACTTTGCCGTCTTCTAAGTGCATTCAGTGATTCAGTGCGCATGTCTGCAGTACCGACCGCTGGCTTCCTTCCGCCGCGTCAGATGGCGTCCCATGGTTGCCGTGACTCACTAACATGTGGGTCATGACGTCACGGTCACGTGATCGCGGCGTTTTGGAGGCCCTTTGTATTTGGCGGTGGTGGTGATTGTTGCCATGCGCCGCTAATTGGATCAATGTTGCTTCCGGCTTTGATCGGAGCATGTGACTGATATTTGCCCTCACATTGGCCACTGTGTTCTTCTTAACCAGCCTGCCCCTCACCTTTGACACGCTCCTCGAAAAAGCTAGTGCGAAACACGTGTCGGAGTGTGAGGGTCGCGGCAGTCTTTCATTCCCCAGGTGATGTAATTGAATTTCCTTCTTATTGTCTTATTTGCCTTTCTTGTAAAATGGTTGAATGACCGGTGCGTCTCTGTGTTATCTGTGCTTTTTTCTATACCATCAGGCATTCATGCCTGGGATTTTTTGGTGGGAACTTTGCATCCACACATTTTTCTATCCCCACCTATGGGTGTGCAATTTTGGATGGGGTATTAACCAGTAATGGATAAATCAGTGTGGAATATATTATATTATTAGCACAGATGGAATTACCGAGTCGCACCTGCCTTTAACGATTGATTATTGTTTTGGCTTTGGACTAGCATACATCTACCTGGTGTGCTTTGATGTGTATTTTGTAAAATTCTAGAAAAAGTCCTGGTCTATTTATAAGGACTAAATATATTAACTGCCCGTGTCTCTCTATCTATTGCCGGTACCTTGTATGCTATATTTTAGTGTTTTTACTGTAAAATTGAATAAAGATTGATTTTTTAGTATTTTGGTCACTCCTTTATTTGGCCATTCACTGATGTCCAAATTGTGTTTATAGTCTGACACATAGCAAATGACTGGAGAGGTTGGTGCTGTAGTATCTAGAGCACAATATTGATACTATCAGAGGGTTTTAGAACCTTTTACATTTTGGTCTTCAAAAATGAAAGAGTGGTCTGAGCTCTCCATTCACATCTTGGAGGGTTTTGTCATGCCTGGCAGTCAGCATTCTCTCAGAACATGTCTTCAGTACTACTACTGGTGTTATTATGGATAACCACATCTGGCTGTCCCCTGAAATCTAGACCATCCAACTTTCTTTAAGATGAACAAATCATGGATCTCCAATGACTTTTCCACCCCAGTCGCAGACTGTGAACACTAAAATTGTGTCGTTTTCAGTGTGCTTCATTGATCTTACGTTATTGCAGTCTTAAGCGGGCTATACACGCTACGAGATCGCTACAGCGATCTCTTTGGGGTCACGGATTTCGTGACGCACATCCGGCCGCTGCAGCGATGCCGTTGCGTGTGACATCTATGAGCGATTTTGCATTGTCGCAAAAACGTGAAAAATCGCTCATCGGTGACATGGGGGTCCATTCTCAATTATTGTTACTGCACCAGTAACGAAGTTGTTCCTCGTTCCTGTGGCAGCACACCGCTCCATGTGACACCGCAGGAACGAGGAAGCTCTCCTTGCCTGCCTACCGGCCACAATGCGGAATGAAGGAGGTGGGAAGGAGGTCCCGCTCATCTCCGCCCCTCCGCTTCTATTGGGCAGCGGTTCAGTGACACTGCTGTGACGTCCCTGTGACGCTGAACGAACCACCCCCTTAGAAAGGAGGCAGTTTGCCGGTCACAGCGACGTCGCAGGGAAGGTAAGTCCATGTGACGGGTCCGGGCAATGTTGTGCGACACGGGCAGAGATTTGCCCGTGTCGCACAACCAATGGGGGCGGGTACGCACACTGGCGATATCGGTACCGATATCGCAGCATCTAAAGCGGCCTTAAGACACCTTTCACATGGCTTCTGAGGTTGCTGCTGCTGCTGATGTTACTAACAAGTGTTTTGGTGGCGCTACAATCAAATGGTGTTTCCATCGCTGCTACTTTGACAATGTGACTTTTTTATGTGTATGAAGCACATAATATTCCTCCTCCTTTTGCTTCCTCCTGAGTCACAATCAGCCCTGTCAGGTGTATGGCCCATGCCTCACTTCTTGTTTGTGGTGGCTGGAGTCTCAGAGGAACAGGCCTACTCCTGTTGCTCCTCCACCTCTTCATTTAAAAGCTGTAAATTCTGGGCCAGACCTTGTCTAGTACATGGCCCATACCTCACTCATGCTTCACTGCTGAGCCAAAACACTATCGGTACTGTTAGGCAATTGATATCACTGATCTGGTGTCTGCCTCTAATATTTGGAAATGTGGAGACTCCAAGTTGGGTTTCCAAGTTGTGTCTTGTCTCTAGTGGCTGGAGTCTCAGAGGAACTAGGCACTAGTGTGGTTTTCAGTGTTTTGCATCGATCTCATGTTATTGCAATCTGTGACACCTTTGTCATGGCTTCTGTGGCTGCTATTGCTACTGCTGCTGATATTAATAACAAGTGCCATGGTGCTGCAACAATCAAACAATGTGTCCACCATTTTTACTTTTACAATTTGGCTTTTTTATGCATGAAGCACCTAATATTCCTCCTATTCCTCTTACTTTTGCTTCCTCCTGAGTCATGACAAGCCAAATTTTTGGGAAACGTGGACACTCCAAGTTGGGTGTCCAAGTAGTGTCTTATCTGTAGTGCTGAAGTCTCCGAGGAACAGGCCTACTCCTGTCACTCATCCACATCGTGATTTGAAAGCTGGAAATTCTAGGTCAGACCCTGTCTGGTGAATGGACCATGCCTCTCTGCTGGGCCAAAACACTATGGGTACTTTGGGGCAATTGATGCCACTGTCCCAGTGTCTGCCCATAATTTTTGGAAATGTGGATGGGGACTGCTAGTTGGGTGTCCTTGTTATGTGTGCTGCCTGTAGCAGTAGGGCTCCCAGACTGGCAGCCATGCAGCTACCTTTCACTCCTCTACCTCTCTAACGATCTTTAAATGTGTCTAGCAATAGCAGTCTATGAAGCTAATATTGTTGTCATCTGATTGTGGCTGAGCAGAAAAGCAGTTGAAGCTGTTGTATGAGGTATGAGGGCTCCCTGCCCTCCAGGCCTATACCTGTCACTCATCCACCTCAATATTTCTTTTGTTAATAGTCTAGGAAGCTAATGTCTGCAACACAACTGAGGGGCTTCATTGTAAAATGGTTTGAGCTGTTTTGGCAGCCTTCAGGCCCCCCTAAAGGTGTTGTCTATGTCTTTGTTTTTGCATCTGTGTCGCCCCAGGGATGCTGATCCAGCTTCAGGGACACCACAGGGTCTTCTTTTAATATGGCAAACAGGTATGTCAGATTTTGTATGTGTCGTGACGCCACTCACGGCTTGCGGTCAGGGGTATTGATGACCGCAGCTGCAGATTTTATGAGCATCTGGGGCTGGTGGGGTCTGAAGTCAGATGGTATGGCCTACAGTGAGTGAGGGAGGCACCAGGGCCTCAGGTGTGTAACAGGTCCCAGAATAACTCAGGCAGAGTCCAAAAGTCATTTAACTGATTTTTACTCACACAGTTGTTATGGTGAGCTGACCCGGGCATTGCTGTGATGAACCAGGTAGGACCAGGGGCTCTTTTGGGCCAGTCTGAGGGTAACCAGTTAGCTCGCCTTCCTAGCACTTCTATGTTCAGATAACCCCTGACTTGAAGTACCATGGGGTCTATCCAGAGAGCCGCAACTGCCTTTTCTCCCCTGTGTTTGGCCCGTTTGCCCGCAGCGTGGACCAGGTGAGATGGCTTCAAGCTCTTTCTCCTTATGGGTCCCTGCGTTGCTGCTGAGGCTCGGACTCTGTGTGGTTGGTGAGGTACTTGTAGTTCCCCTCACCGGCAGGATTAGCAGATAGTTAAACTGGAGTCTGCTCTAGGGACCTGTCCCAGTACGTGCCTAGTCACCAGGAGCACCTCTTTACTTTGACTACTTGGTGACAGTTCTCCCCCGCCAACTGTCACTACACAGCGCAGGGTCTGACTAGTGTGAGCGCGCGTATCCCTTAGCGACTGCCGCTCACCACTACCAGACTGGCTCGCTCCACTCCTTTCCTGACAACCTCTGCACTTTAGCTCCCAGCCTCTCCACTACACCCCTTGACAAGAATTGAAGGCCAGACCCCTCTGGAGACTGCCCAAGGGTCCCATCTAATGGTGTGGGAGAACTGGTTGCTATGTGTCTGTGCGTACACACCTCATTCTGGCCCTTAGGATTACCTGGAAGTACTGTCCCAGCATGGATGCAGTACTCAGTGGTGCCTCACCGGGTAAGGGGCACCACACATCCCCTTGAATTCATAGGGATTCAGATATGTTTGTCAAACCATTCATTGAATTGTTTCATGAACACAGGTGAAATCTGCAAACATGAACCGAATCGAACCTTGGGAGGTTTGTTCGTCTCTAATACTGAAGTCCGGAACTTGTGTACACAGGCAGCAATAAGCTGAGGGAAGAGACCCCACACATATCACCAAGAAGTGTGGCTTCCTCAGGGTATATCTTGGCAAAAAATGTATCATAGTTTATGTACATGGAAAGTGTGTGGTGTGTGGTGGAAACACCAGTGCTACAACCTGTGAAAGGGTCCACTTTTAACACCAAAGCATCATATAAACAAGTGCATCATGACAAAATATTTGACTGCAAAGCACCCACAAACTGTTCTTGCACAGTGGCCCTCATTTCTCTCTCTGTTTCCACTGAACAAAAGTAATGTACATATGATATGTATTGCGCTAAACTTGGGGGAAAGGAGAATAAAGGAGATTTGCCTTTGGTGCCAAGAGTGCTTTTTTCCTCAATTGAAATCTATGATCAATCCAAAGGAAAGTGTTTTTATGACAATTCTAATTTTGATTAGGACTTTAGTATATTTACTGTTTTTATTTCTTAGATCATTGAACAGCTGCACATATTGAACTGTTTCTCTGCTTGACTCGTTATGATATGCTTTACACGTAGATTGCTCTTTGTTTTGAACTTCAAAGTATTACTGATCTTATGTTCTCTTTGAAAGTTTCAAACATTTTAAAAAAAAAAAACTTAAGGTTGAGTGATCTAACAAATGTGCTCACAGATTTCACATTCATGCTTAACTTCTTCATTAGATGACTTTGAATATTTCATCTATAATTCTGCAGATATGATTTTCACACATTACTCCTTTCTATGTTTACAGCTTATTGTTTTCCCCTAGGGCTAAGTTAAAGGGGTTTTCTCAACTTATGATATCCCATTACTTTATGGTCCTCAAGAGTCTGAGCTCTGGGATCCCCATCAATCTTGAGATTGGGGCTGTATTCAAAATACTCACAAGGTCAGGTACCCAAGGCCACTTTTCATGGAAATAAAAAGTGAGGACAGTGCTAAACCAGCATTGCATAATATATATTATCATGATCTGTACAGTCTATAAATCAAGCAGAAATCTGGTATCTTCTACACAGCCACACTCATTACAAGATACACACAAGGTTTATAGAGAAAATTCACTTACAATCAGCAGCTGGAACATCTAAGACCTGAACACCACAGGCTTTGGATGTAAAATATATGACCCTGACTTTATGCAAAGACTGAAATATATGGATATTCGGATCCTCCTGAAGCCATATAACTTTGTCCCTGCCCTGATAAATAATGACATTAAACAGGGTTGCTTCTTAGTAGGATAATCAATCTGGTAAAAAAGGAGCATATACTGATTACCATGAGCACTGCATCCTGGGAATTAGTGGATCCTCCTCACCTGGAGTATATGGTGTCGCTACTGAATATGCCCGTAGTAATGACTCCATGATTTTGCCATGTTTTACGTATTCATATCAGCTTTTGAACCCTGCTAAACTGCATGCGCGTTGGTCAGACGAAAAGGTATCACTATAGTTTCAAGAGGCAACACTAGAGTTCCTCTGGTGTATTAAACTCTATTCTTCATTTATCACCCTGACGAACACAAATCAGATTATAGGCTCCCCTGAGCTCCACTTATTTATGTCTTGGGTCTTCCAGTCAACCACTGGTTTGGGTAATGTGAATCAAGGGAAACCTGACACAATTTGTGCAGGAAGGTCTTTAAGCACATGGCAAGAAATGCGCTAAGAAGTACCCCAATCCGATCCTAGTACACACTCCTTGAAGACCCTTGGGAGAGAGGTGATGAGTCAATGGCAAAGATCTGTATATGACTAAATATCTTGTCAACGCTTAACCAAAAGGAGCAAGCAAACTGTCAATTATGTTGGTCCCAGAACCACTATCAACAAACACCTTAAGAGAGACCTCTTGGCCCCCTATTTTTACCTTGCCAAGGTAACAGACACTGAGATACCATTGTGGAGGTGATACACAGACCCTAAACAGAATCCACTAATCTCCCTGGGCCCAACTGTTTTCCAAGGACCTAATTTTTTTGAGCACCAAGAGTGAAGCCCTAATAAAATGTCTCTTTTTACCTCAGAAAAAGCATACACCTCCCCTTTAAGGAGTAGTGGATTTGCTCCACACCTGGGATGTCACACAGAGCTGCATGGACTCTGACGTGGCTTCTGGTGATTAACAGGTACCGCTGCCCGCTGCTACATAGACTTGGTGTTATTAGACCTCTGATGGAACCGGCAATCTATTTGGATTACCAGAGCCATGACACACTCAAGACAGAGAGGAGTCTCATACATGACCAATGCCTCCTTAACCCTCTCTGGCATGCCCTGAAAAATCTGGTTCTTGAAAGCAGGGTCAGCTTGCCCATTCCCTTATTGCAGTGAATCTGGATCTTAGTTTCAGTCAATTACACTTTATCTGGATTGTCGTAGATGAGACTGAAAAAATCCATCCACTTACCAAACCCATGAGAATTAGGAGGCAAAGAAAAATTCAAGCTAGTGGGTCACCACTAAGAACTGAGACCACATTAGACACTTTCTGCGCCTCACTCCTAGAGGAATGAGGAGGAAAAAGGCAAAAATATATTTTACATGCCTCCCAGAAGGAGACAAACCGTCTGCACTTCCCAGAGTAAAACGCTTTGAAAGTGTCACTTTAAGTTCTGGCGATCCGGCGACCCACATGGATTGCGCCGAGGTACAAAACTGAACCTGTTGCTGAACCTCCCCCTTTAATTCCACCATCTGGAGAGATAGCGCCTGCAATTGCCCCACAAGAGAAGCTACGGGGTCCATGCAGAAATTTAAATATTGCCGATTATGATTTCATGCACAGTCAGGGGATAACCAATGACCAGGGCTAGTAGCTGTCCCTTATCCCAGAGATACTTCTGATGGGGAAAAGGTCTGGACTGCCAGCATAGCCCTGCACCCAGCCAGCCCTGCTCTAATACCCCCTCTCCTCCACCCCTGGGGAGGGCCGTGACATGAATGATTAATCCCATACAAAAAGACAGTGAAAAAACAAAATTGAAACTCACTTCAAACACACACAGAGGTAGAGACAATAAGTGCTCAGGGGGAAATAAAGTACAGGGATGAAATAAAAAGACAACGAGAATATTTCCACAATACAGTAAATAACGCACAGAAGATCTCCAGAAACTGGAATACCACATCACAAGGACCGATTTCGCAAAAAGCCATAATTGGCGTGGGCGGATCAAATGCACTATTTTTAAAAGGACAGGGAGTAGCTGTAATAGTTCTCTTACAACATGTGACTTCAGAGTCGATCACCAGGCTAGAAGAACGTAACTCCTGCAAGCCTGAACCAAAGAGAACACAGCTTGGTTGATGCCCGAGCCTGTCTGAGAAAATCTGAAGTCTAATAAGAGACCTAGAATGTAGTGTCAGACTCTGCTGTGTGAACAGGGTCAGATGCCGCCATGACATTCGGTGAGTTCTGAGCTAAACCCCGTGTGACAAAAGATTAGAGTTCAGCTGTGAAAATGGACTAAACAAAAGGTAATTCCAACTTTGATTTGATCAACATACCTGAAGATTTTAGAACGGTCTGCACAACCTCTTTATACTGGACACGCATGAAAGGACACGCATGAAAGGAAGCCTAAAGAATTAGGGACATAGAACATAGAAAGACTATTACTGTAGAAGCCAGAAATACAATAAACAAGAGGCAGAAGAGACCCCCATTATGATTACCAGAAGAGACCCTAAAAATCATTGAAGAGAAATGACTGGCAAAAGCAAAAGGAAAACAGGGTGCAGACAACATCAGTAAAAGACTAAAGAGAGCCACTCAAGGTGAGAAAGAAATTTATTACTATAAGATATGTACAGAGATAGAAAAGTGACATCTAAAGGGCATGATCAGGAAGGCATACCAAAATATCAAAGATATGTGACGAAAGTTTAAACCAAAATTTGGAATGTTGAAAGTCGTCAATGGGAACTAACTGAGCCAGAACAAATCAAGGAGAGTTGGAAAGAATATATGGAGCACCTCTACAAGAACAACGTGATGCAAGAAGAAACTAAGACTGGAAATGATGGCGGACTAAACATCTTGAAGTACAAAGTCGTTGCTTTGATAAAGCTTCTGTTAAAAAATAAAGCCCCAGGATGTAACAATTAGAGATGAGCGAACCGGTCGCGGTTCGGCTCGAGGTTGGTTCGCCGAACGGACCTCCCGTTCGAGTTCGGTTCGTCGAACGTTCGACGAACCAAACTCGAACTGCATAGGAAACAATGGCAGGCAATCACAAACACAGAAAAACACCTAGAAAACACCCTCAAAGGTGTCCTAAAGGTGACAAACAACTCAAACACATTGGAAAGTGACAAGGACATATACTCATGCGAAAACAAAACAGCTGGACAAGGAAAAAGAGGAGGACACACAGATATAGGCATGGCACGCCCTTCTAAAATCATGTAAAACACCGCAAGGTGACTCCAAGCGGAGTCTCCATTTTTTCCAAAAATTGGGCCACACACACACCCACCCCTTCAGTGGCAGCAGTTGTGCCCCAGTTGTACACTTCACAGCTACATTTGCATCAAGCACATTCAAAAATACGCCATTCTTATCCGTCCCCAGGATGACACCGGGGTAGGTAGCAAAGTCTTTCCTGATCCCAGCTCTGTTCATCTTGGCTTCTTTTAAAAACACATCAAGCAAGGGTTACTCCAAGCGGAGTCTCCCTTTTTTTCCAAAAATTGGGCCACACAGACACCCACCCCATCAGTGGCAGCACTTGGGCCCTAGTTGCAAACAGGATGTTTTGATTTGCATCAAGCACATTCAAAAATACGCCATTCTTATCCGTCCCCAGGATGACACCGGGGTAGGTAGCAAAGTCTTTGCTGATCCCAGCTCTGTTCATCTTGGCTTCTTTTAAAAACACATCAAGCAAGGGTTACTCCAAGCGGAGTCTCCCTTTTTTTCCAAAAATTGGGCCACACAGACACCCACCCCATCAGTGGCAGCACTTGGGCCCTAGTTGCAAACAGGATGTTTTGATTTGCATCAAGCACATTCAAAAATACGCCATTCTTATCCGTCCCCAGGATGACACCGGGGTAGGTAGCAAAGTCTTTCCTGATCCCAGCTCTGTTCATCTTGGCTTCTTTTAAAAACACATCAAGCAAGGGTTACTCCAAGCGGAGTCTCCCTTTTTTTCCAAAAATTGGGCCACACAGACACCCACCCCATCAGTGGCAGCACTTGGGCCCTAGTTGCAAACAGGATGTTTTGATTTGCATCAAGCACATTCAAAAATACGCCATTCTTATCCGTCCCCAGGATGACACCGGGGTAGGTAGCAAAGTATTTCCTGATCCCAGCTCTGTTCATCTTGGCTTCTTTTAAAAACACATCAAGCAAGGGTTACTCCAAGCGGAGTCTCCCTTTTTTCCAAAAATTGGGCCACACAGACACCCACCCCATCAGTGGCAGCACTTGGGCCCTAGTTGCAAACAGGATGTTTTGATTTGCATCAAGCACATTCAAAAATACGCCATTCTTATCCGTCCCCAGGAGGACACCGGGGTAGGTAGCAAAGTCTTTGCTGATCCCAGCTCTGTTCATCTTGGCTTCTTTTAAAAACACATCAAGCAAGGGTTACTCCAAGCGGAGTCTCCCTTTTTTTCCAAAAATTGGGCCACACAGACACCCACCCCATCAGTGGCAGCACTTGGGCCCTAGTTGCAAACAGGATGTTTTGATTTGCATCAAGCACATTCAAAAATACGCCATTCTTATCCGTCCCCAGGATGACACCGGGGTAGGTAGCAAAGTCTTTGCTGATCCCAGCTCTGTTCATCTTGGCTTCTTTTAAAAACACATCAAGCAAGGGTTACTCCAAGCGGAGTCTCCCTTTTTTTCCAAAAATTGGGCCACACAGACACCCACCCCATCAGTGGCAGCACTTGGGCCCTAGTTGCAAACAGGATGTTTTGATTTGCATCAAGCACATTCAAAAATACGCCATTCTTATCCGTCCCCAGGATGACACCGGGGTAGGTAGCAAAGTCTTTCCTGATCCCAGCTCTGTTCATCTTGGCTTCTTTTAAAAACACATCAAGCAAGGGTTACTCCAAGCGGAGTCTCCCTTTTTTTCCAAAAATTGGGCCACACAGACACCCACCCCATCAGTGGCAGCACTTGGGCCCTAGTTGCAAACAGGATGTTTTGATTTGCATCAAGCACATTCAAAAATACGCCATTCTTATCCGTCCCCAGGATGACACCGGGGTAGGTAGCAAAGTATTTCCTGATCCCAGCTCTGTTCATCTTGGCTTCTTTTAAAAACACATCAAGCAAGGGTTACTCCAAGCGGAGTCTCCCTTTTTTCCAAAAATTGGGCCACACAGACACCCACCCCATCAGTGGCAGCACTTGGGCCCTAGTTGCAAACAGGATGTTTTGATTTGCATCAAGCACATTCAAAAATACGCCATTCTTATCCGTCCCCAGGAGGACACCGGGGTAGGTAGCAAAGTCTTTGCTGATCCCAGCTCTGTTCATCTTGGCTTCTTTTAAAAACACATCAAGCAAGGGTTACTCCAAGCGGAGTCTCCCTTTTTTTCCAAAAATTGGGCCACACAGACACCCACCCCATCAGTGGCAGCACTTGGGCCCTAGTTGCAAACAGGATGTTTTGATTTGCATCAAGCACATTCAAAAATACGCCATTCTTATCCGTCCCCAGGATGACACCGGGGTAGGTAGCAAAGTCTTTCCTGATCCCAGCTCTGTTCATCTTGGCTTCTTTTAAAAACACATCAAGCAAGGGTTACTCCAAGCGGAGTCTCCCTTTTTTCCAAAAATTGGGCCACACAGACACCCACCCCATCAGTGGCAGCACTTGGGCCCTAGTTGCAAACAGGATGTTTTGATTTGCATCAAGCACATTCAAAAATACGCCACTCTTATCCGTCCCCAGGATGACACCGGGGTAGGTAGCAAAGTCTTTGCTGATCCCAGCTCTGTTCATCTTGGCTTCTTTTAAAAACACATCAAGCAAGGGTTACTCCAAGCGGAGTCTCCCTTTTTTTCCAAAAATTGGGCCACACAGACACCCACCCCATCAGTGGCAGCACTTGGGCCCTAGTTGCAAACAGGATGTTTTGATTTGCATCAAGCACATTCAAAAATACGCCATTCTTATCCGTCCCCAGGATGACACCGGGGTAGGTAGCAAAGTCTTTGCTGATCCCAGCTCTGTTCATCTTGGCTTCTTTTAAAAACACATCAAGCAAGGGTTACTCCAAGCGGAGTCTCCCTTTTTTCCAAAAATTGGGCCACACAGACACCCACCCCATCAGTGGCAGCACTTGGGCCCTAGTGGCAAACAGGATGTTTTGATTTGCATCAAGCACATTCAAAAATACGCCATTCTTATCCGTCCCCAGGATGACACCGGGGTAGGTAGCAAAGTCTTTGCTGATCCCAGCTCTGTTCATCTTGGCTTCTTTTAAAAACACATCAAGCAAGGGTTACTCCAAGCGGAGTCTCCCTTTTTTCCAAAAATTGGGCCACACAGACACCCACCCCATCAGTGGCAGCACTTGGGCCCTAGTGGCAAACAGGATGTTTTGATTTGCATCAAGCACATTCAAAAATACGCCATTCTTATCCGTCCCCAGGATGACACCGGGGTAGGTAGCAAAGTCTTTGCTGATCCCAGCTCTGTTCATCTTGGCTTCTTTTAAAAACACATCAAGCAAGGGTTACTCCAAGCGGAGTCTCCCTTTTTTCCAAAAATTGGGCCACACAGACACCCACCCCATCAGTGGCAGCACTTGGGCCCTAGTTGCAAACAGGATGTTTTGATTTGCATCAAGCACATTCAAAAATACGCCATTCTTATCCGTCCCCAGGATGACACCGGGGTAGGTAGCAAAGTCTTTCCTGATCCCAGCTCTGTTCATCTTGGCTTCTTTTAAAAACACATCAAGCAAGGGTTACTCCAAGCGGAGTCTCCCTTTTTTTCCAAAAATTGGGCCACACAGACACCCACCCCATCAGTGGCAGCACTTGGGCCCTAGTTGTACACTTCACAGCTACATTTGCATCAATCACATTCAAAAATACCCCATAATTAACCGTCCCCAGGATGACACCGGGGTAGGTAGCAAAGTCTTTCCTGATCCCAGCTCTGTTCATCTTGGCTTCTTTTAAAAACACATCAAGCAAGGGTTACTCCAAGCGGAGTCTCCCTTTTTTCCAAAAATTGGGCCACACAGACACCCACCCCATCAGTGGCAGCACTTGGGCCCTAGTTGCAAACAGGATGTTTTGATTTGCATCAAGCACATTCAAAAATACGCCATTCTTATCCGTCCCCAGGATGACACCGGGGTAGGTAGCAAAGTCTTTGCTGATCCCAGCTCTGTTCATCTTGGCTTCTTTTAAAAACACATCAAGCAAGGGTTACTCCAAGCGGAGTCTCCCTTTTTTTCCAAAAATTGGGCCACACAGACACCCACCCCATCAGTGGCAGCACTTGGGCCCTAGTTGCAAACAGGATGTTTTGATTTGCATCAAGCACATTCAAAAATACGCCATTCTTATCCGTCCCCAGGATGACACCGGGGTAGGTAGCAAAGTATTTCCTGATCCCAGCTCTGTTCATCTTGGCTTCTTTTAAAAACACATCAAGCAAGGGTTACTCCAAGCGGAGTCTCCCTTTTTTCCAAAAATTGGGCCACACAGACACCCACCCCATCAGTGGCAGCACTTGGGCCCTAGTTGCAAACAGGATGTTTTGATTTGCATCAAGCACATTCAAAAATACGCCATTCTTATCCGTCCCCAGGATGACACCGGGGTAGGTAGCAAAGTCTTTGCTGATCCCAGCTCTGTTCATCTTGGCTTCTTTTAAAAACACATCAAGCAAGGGTTACTCCAAGCGGAGTCTCCCTTTTTTTCCAAAAATTGGGCCACACAGACACCCACCCCATCAGTGGCAGCACTTGGGCCCTAGTTGTACACTTCACAGCTACATTTGCATCAATCACATTCAAAAATACCCCATAATTAACCGTCCCCAGGATGACACCGGGGTAGGTAGCAAAGTCTTTCCTGATCCCAGCTCTGTTCATCTTGGCTTCTTTTAAAAACACATCAAGCAAGGGTTACTCCAAGCGGAGTCTCCCTTTTTTCCAAAAATTGGGCCACACAGACACCCACCCCATCAGTGGCAGTACTTGGGCCCTAGTTGCAAACAGGATGTTTTGATTTGCATCAAGCACATTCCAAATCCACAAGCATTTACTCTCCCCAGGATGACACAGGGGTAGTAAATTCCTTCTGGATCCATGACTTGTTCATTTTGATGAACGTCAGTCTGTCCACATTGTCACTGGACAGACGCGTGCGCTTATCTGTCAGCACACACCCAGCAGCACTGAATACACGTTCAGAGACAACGCTGGCAGCTGGACACGACAAAATCTCCAAGGCGTAACTGGAGAGCTCTGGCCATTTTTCTATGTTTGAAGCCCAAAAGGAGCAAGGCTCCAGTTGCACAGTCATGGCATCGATGTTCATTTGGAGATACTCCTGTATCATCCTCTCCAGCCGTTGAGTATGTGTCAGACTTGTTGTCTCTGGTGGCCTTGCAAAAGAGGGTCTAAAAAAATTATGAAAAGATTCCATAAAATTGCTGTTACCGGCACCAGATACGGTCCTACTGGTACGGGTAGACTGGTGAAGATGACGAGACCGTCCCATGTTTGTCAAGTTACAACTGGGAGATTCCCTCCCTGCACCTGCACGGTTGTTTGGTGGAAAAGCCGAGCTAAGATCGAGTAACAGCTTCTGCTGATACTCCTGCATACGTGCGTCCCTTTCTATGGCTGGAATTATGTCACAAAATTTGGACTTGTACCGGGGATCTAATAGTGTGGCAATCCAGTAGTCATCATCACTTCTAATTTTGACAATACGACTGTCATGTTGGAGGTAGTGCAACAAAAAGGCACTCATGTGTCTTGCGCAGCCATGCGGACCAAGTCCACGCTGTGTTTGTGGCATAGAGGTGCTACCCGTTCTTTCTTCCTCTGACATCTCCCCCCAACCTCTTTCAACTGAAATTTGACCAAGGTCTCCCTCATCCGCTGAGTCTTCCATGTCCATGGACAGTTCGTCCTCCATTTCTTCATGTTCTCCTGCACCTTGCTCAACATTTCGCCTGCTACTATGCGCCCTTGTCGATCCCTGTTCCCCATGGTCCCATGCCTGCTGCGTTGGTGATGATGAACGTCTGGACCTTGGTGATGTTGTTGTCCCTTGCACATATGAATCCTCCTGTAGTTCCTCCCCTTCATGTTGTCCCACCCCCTGACTCCGAATAGTGTTTAGCGTGTGCTCCAGCATGTAAATGACTGGAATCGTCATGCTGATAATGGCATTGTCAGAGCTAAACATATTCGTCGCCATGTCGAAACTGTGCAGAAGGGTGCATAGGTCCTTGATCTGAGACCACTCCATCAGGGTGATCTGCCCCACCTCTGCATCTCGTTGGCCCAGGCTATACGTCATGACGTATTGCACCAGGGCTCTGCGGTGCTGCCACAGTCGCTGTAACATGTGGAGAGTTGAATTCCAGCGTGTCGCCACATCGCATTTCAGGCGATGAACCGGCAGGCCGAAAGACTTCTGTAGCGATGCAAGTCGCTCAGCTGCGGCGCTTGAACGCCGGAAGTGAGCAGACAGTTTTCGTGCCCTGTTCAGAAGGCCATCTAGGCCGGGATAGTGTGTTAAAAATTGCTGCACGACAAGGTTCAACACGTGAGCCATACAAGGTACGTGTGTCACCTTGCCCAGGCGAAGGGCCGCACCCAGGTTTGCAGCATTGTCGCACACGGCCTTACCAGGCTGCAGGTTGAGTGGAGACAACCATTTATTAAACTCGGACCGCAGAGCTGACCACAACTCCTCAGCTGTGTGACTCTTATTACCAAGACATGTCAAGCTAAAGACCGCCTGATGCCGTTGCGCTCGGCTGCCAGCATAGTAATGAGGCATGCGTGATTCCTTCTGCGCAGTGAGAACGCTGGTGGCCTGACCAGGCAGGCTTGGGGCGGAGGTGGAGGACCCAGATGAGGTGGAGGATGCAGAAGCTGTGGCGGAACTTGGACAGACAGAGGATTGACACACAAGTCGTGGGGACGGCAAGACTTGTGCAGCAGACCCTTCACCATCTATCACCATAGTTACCCAGTGCCCAGTCAGCGACATGTAACGTCCCTGTCCATGCTTACTGGTCCAAGTATCGGTGGTGAAATGCACCCGTTCACACACAGAGTTTCTCAAGGAAGCGGTGATGTTGTGTGCGACATGCTGGTGTAGCGCGGGCACACCTTTCTTAAAGAAGTAGTGGCGACTAGGCATCTGGTACTGGGGCACAGCGACAGACATAAGGTCTCTAAAATCCTGTGTGTCCACTAGGCGGAAAGGCAGCATTTCGGTAGCCAACAGCTTACAGAGGGATAGAGTCAACCTCTTAGCTTTGTCATGGGTCGGAGGAAGTGGCCTTTTATTTGACCACATCTGAGGGACAGAGATCTGGCTGCTGTGTGTAGACGGTGTTGAGTAGGGTGTCCCTGGAAAAATGCAGGTTTGTGAGGAAAGTGCAGGCGGAGACATGATGTTGCCTTCATCCAACGTTGGTGCTATCGATGTCTGAGAGAGCTGTACACACTCACTTGTTTCCCCTTCCAAACCAACTGACGACCTTACAAGCAAACTGCCTGTTGCGGTTACAGTGGTGGAAGTTTTGCGTGGAAAAACAGGTGTGACAGCTGTCCCCACAGTCCTAGAAGATGAAGAGCGCGCGGATGCACTGGAAGGGGCGGGCGGTGGATGGTTCGCTCCGCTAGCCGGCATTGCAGCACGGTGAGCTTCCCACCGGGACTTATGATATTTATTCATGTGACGATTCATGGAAGAAGTTGTCAAACTGCTGAGGTTTTGACCTCTACTAACAGAATCATGACAAATGTTACATATCACATGAGTTGGGCGATCTTTTTCGATGTGAAAAAAGGCCCAGGCTAGGCAAGGCTTAGAGGCCATGCGACCTGTTGATCCACCCCGAATAATGCTCATAGGCAGAGTGGTGGCTGAGGATGCAGTTGTAGACGTGCTACCAGTGCTCCGACTCTGTCCAGGAAGGCGCAAGGTAACTTCGTCGTCGGTTGCATCCTCCTCCACTGCCTCTGTTGACCTCCTCGAGTGCCTGACTGGGGGTTGACAGTAGGTGGGATCTAGAACGCCATCATCAATTGTTGTGTTTGCACTCCCCTCCCCCTCAGACCGAGCCTCTTCTTGCCCTGACCGAATATTTAAGTTGTCATCCCAATCGGGTATCTGCGTCTCATCTTCATCAGTATGTTCCTCATTGTCTATAACCACAGGTGTTACAGTTTGTGACAAAGGGTCAACATTATGCTCAGAAACTTGGTCCTCACGGCCTGAATCTGAGTCACAAAGGTTCTGGGCATCACTGCAGACCATTTCCTGTTCTGTACTCACTGTAGCTTGGGAGCAGACCTCTGATTCCCAGGCTATAGTGTGACTGAACAGCTCTGCAGACTCAGCCATCTCAGTTCCACCATACTGTGCAGGGCTGATGGAGACTTCAGAGCTGGGAGAAATCAAGTGTGATTGGGATGACAACTCAGAGGAATGGTGTTTTTTGGATGCGGTACTTGAAGTGGCTGAGAGGGCACTTGTTGGACCACTTGAGATCCATTCAAGCATTTTCCTTTTTTGCCCATCATCTACCTTTGTTCCTCTTGTTCGTGTCCGTAAAAAAGGGAGCACATCGGATTGTCCACAATAAGTAGTAGACATCTTACTTTTGCTAGTAGATGGTCTATCTTCAGCAGATGATAATGGAGCTTTGCCACCTTCCCCACTGACAAAACATTTTTTGCCTTTTCCACCACGCCTCTTCCCCTTTCCACCAGCATCTGTCATTTTGCCACTCATGTTGATTGCGACAAGATTGTGGACTGAAAATGTGGTAGTAAAAATTGAGAGGTGGTGAAGATTGCAGTGGTGGTCTAGCTTTATTAACAGCAGAATAATAAAGAATAAATATCCCTGACAATGTAACTTAGTTATAATTCGTTGGAGTGTGCAACGCAGGCAGACGTGCTGCAAATGTCTTGGCACTAGTGGGACTATAGCAAAGTCCAATAGCCACGTATAGGATGCCACTAGGTACACTGAGTGTTTGCTAGTATAATGGCTTCGTTATAATTAGTTGGAGTGTGCAACGCAGGCAGATGCGCTCTGCAAATGTCTTGGCACTAGTGGGACTATAGCAAAGTCCAATAGCCACGTATAGGATGCCACTAGGTACACTGAGTGTTTGCTAGTATAATGGCTTCGTTATAATTTGTTGTAGTGTGCAACGCAGGCAGATGCGCTCTGCAAATGTCTTGGCACTAGTGGGACTTTAGCAAAGTCCAATAGCCACGTATAGGATGCCACTAGGTACACTGAGTGTGTGCTAGTATAATGGCTTCGTTATAATTAGTTGGAGTGTGCAACGCAGGCAGATGCGCTCTGCAAATGTCTTGGCACTAGTGGGACTATAGCAAAGTCCAATAGCCACGTATAGGATGCCACTAGGTACACTGAGTGTTTGCTAGTATAATGGCTTCGTTATAATTAGTTGGAGTGTGCAACGCAGGCAGATGCGCTCTGCAAATGTCTTGGCACTAGTGGGACTATAGCAAAGTCCAATAGCCACGTATAGGATGCCACTAGGTACACTGAGTGTTTGCTAGTATAATGGCTTCGTTATAATTAGTTGGAGTGTGCAACGCAGGCAGATGCGCTCTGCAAATGTCTTGGCACTAGTGGGACTATAGCAAAGTCCAATAGCCACGTATAGGATGCCACTAGGTACACTGTGTGTTTGCTAGTATAATGGCTGAGTTTAAAAAACTTGGAGTGTGCACTGCAGGCAGATGTGCTCTGCTAATGTCTTTGCACTAGTGGGACTATAGCAAAGTCCAATAGCCACGTATAGGATGCCACTAGGTACACTGAGTGTTTGCTAGTAAAATTGCTTAGTTTAAAAAACTTGGAGTGTGCAATGCAGGCAGATGTGCTCTGCAAATGTCTTGGCCCTAGTGGGACTATAGCAAAGTCCAATAGCCACGTATAGGATGCCACTAGGTACACTGAGTGTGTGCTAGTATAATGGCTTCGTTATAATTAGTTGGAGTGTGCAACGCAGGCAGATGCGCTCTGCAAATGTCTTGGCACTAGTGGGACTATAGCAAAGTCCAATAGCCACGTATAGGATGCCACTAGGTACACTGAGTGTTTGCTAGTATAATGGCTTCGTTATAATTTGTTGTAGTGTGCAACGCAGGCAGATGCGCTCTGCAAATGTCTTGGCACTAGTGGGACTATAGCAAAGTCCAATAGCCACGTATAGGATGCCACTAGGTACACTGAGTGTTTGCTAGTATAATGGCTTCGTTATAATTAGTTGGAGTGTGCAACGCAGGCAGATGCGCTCTGCAAATGTCTTGGCACTAGTGGGACTATAGCAAAGTCCAATAGCCACGTATAGGATGCCACTAGGTACACTGAGTGTGTGCTAGTATAATGGCTTCGTTATAATTTGTTGGAGTGTGCAACGCAGGCAGATGCGCTCTGCAAATGTCTTGGCACTAGTGGGACTATAGCAAAGTCCAATAGCCACGTATAGGATGCCACTAGGTACACTGAGTGTTTGCTAGTATAATGGCTTCGTTATAATTTGTTGGAGTGTGCAACGCAGGCAGATGCGCTCTGCAAATGTCTTGGCACTAGTGGGACTATAGCAAAGTCCAATAGCCACGTATAGGATGCCACTAGGTACACTGAGTGTGTGCTAGTATAATGGCTTCGTTATAATTAGTTGGAGTGTGCAACGCAGGCAGATGCGCTCTGCAAATGTCTTGGCACTAGTGGGACTATAGCAAAGTCCAATAGCCACGTATAGGATGCCACTAGGTACACTGAGTGTTTGCTAGTAAAATTGCTTAGTTTAAAAAACTTGGAGTGTGCAATGCAGGCAGATGTGCTCTGCAAATGTCTTGGCCCTAGTGGGACTATAGCAAAGTCCAATAGCCACGTATAGGATGCCACTAGGTACACTGAGTGTGTGCTAGTATAATGGCTTCGTTATAATTAGTTGGAGTGTGCAACGCAGGCAGATGCGCTCTGCAAATGTCTTGGCACTAGTGGGACTATAGCAAAGTCCAATAGCCACGTATAGGATGCCACTAGGTACACTGAGTGTTTGCTAGTATAATGGCTTCGTTATAATTTGTTGTAGTGTGCAACGCAGGCAGATGCGCTCTGCAAATGTCTTGGCACTAGTGGGACTATAGCAAAGTCCAATAGCCACGTATAGGATGCCACTAGGTACACTGAGTGTTTGCTAGTATAATGGCTGAGTTATAATTAGTTGGAGTGTGCAACGCAGGCAGATGCGCTCTGCAAATGTCTTGGCACTAGTGGGACTATAGCAAAGTCCAATAGCCACGTATAGGATGCCACTAGGTACACTGTGTGTTTGCTAGTATAATGGCTGAGTTTAAAAAACTTGGAGTGTGCAATGCAGGCAGATGTGCTCTGCTAATGTCTTTGCACTAGTGGGACTATAGCAAAGTCCAATAGCCACGTATAGGATGCCACTAGGTACACTGAGTGTTTGCTAGTAAAATTGCTTAGTTTAAAAAACTTGGAGTGTGCAATGCAGGCAGATGTGCTCTGCAAATGTCTTGGCCCTAGTGGGACTATAGCAAAGTCCAATAGCCACGTATAGGATGCCACTAGGTACACTGAGTGTGTGCTAGTATAATGGCTTCGTTATAATTAGTTGGAGTGTGCAACGCAGGCAGATGCGCTCTGCAAATGTCTTGGCACTAGTGGGACTATAGCAAAGTCCAATAGCCACGTATAGGATGCCACTAGGTACACTGAGTGTTTGCTAGTATAATGGCTTCGTTATAATTAGTTGGAGTGTGCAACGCAGGCAGATGCGCTCTGCAAATGTCTTGGCACTAGTGGGACTATAGCAAAGTCCAATAGCCACGTATAGGATGCCACTAGGTACACTGAGTGTGTGCTAGTATAATGGCTTCGTTATAATTAGTTGGAGTGTGCAACGCAGGCAGATGCGCTCTGCAAATGTCTTGGCACTAGTGGGACTATAGCAAAGTCCAATAGCCACGTATAGGATGCCACTAGGTACACTGAGTGTTTGCTAGTATAATGGCTTAGTTAGAATGAGTTGGAGTGTGCAGAGGACAAGAGGGTACAGTGGCAGGATTGTGGTGCTCTGGGTAGAGGAATGGAAGCCTGCCTTTCTATTCCCTCCTAATGGTGAAATGCAGGGAGGAAATCCCTGACCTGGGCTACACAGACGCTGTTGCTGTTTGCAGGACCTGTCACCTATGGCTCTCTGACCCTGCCGGTACGAGCCCTTAAAAGGACTGCTAGAATGTGCTCTCCCTAAGCTGTCTAACGCTGTGTATGCAGCGCATACAGCTGTATCGGCGATAGGACAAAGGACGGAACTGCGACAGTGATGTCTGACACCAAAGACGCAGAAGGCAGATAATGGCGATCGTGAAGAAAATGTCCGGTTTTATAATGCAGGGACATGTGACATGCAGATCCTATCACACATGCCGTTGCTTCTCTGCCTCAAAGTCCACTTAGGTGTGTGTGTGTCTGTGATTGGCTGACATGCTGGCCAGCCCCACAAGACGCGCGCGCTTAGGGAAGGAAGACAAGAAAAAAAAAAAAAAAAAATGGCGATCGCCATTATAGAAACAGCAGTGATCTGAAGGCGCTGTTCACGCACACTATACGCTGAAATGTCATAATAGTTTGATTCACAGAGTGACTTACACTATTACAGCAGAAACCAAGCTAAGATTTAGCTGGTTTTTGGCTGCTAGAACCGTTCTCGAACGTTTCTAGAACTATCGAGCTTTTGCAAAAAGCTCGAGTTCTAGTTCGATCTAGAACATGCCCCAAAATCACTCGAGCCTAGAACTGGAGAACCACGAACCACGAACCGCGCTCAACTCTAGTAACAATATTGCAATAGAGATAATAAAGTCTTCTGAAGCAGCAGTTGATGTCATCACATGCCTGTGTTAACAGTTATGGACAACTGGACAAGATAGCTTTTTATTTCTATTCCTAAAAAGGTAGATGTTGCCGATTTTCACAACGATTGGATTATTGCAATCACACCCCATGGAAGCAAAATACTACTGAAGATCCTATAAAGATGGCTACAGCCTTACTTACAGAGGAACAAGCAAGATTCAGAAAAGGCAGAGGAACAAGATATGTAATTGCTAAGGGGTACTTTACACGCTGCGACATCGCTAGCGATTGCATAGCGATATCGAGCGCAAAGGCACCCGCCCCCCGTCGCCCGTGCGACATTTGGTGATCGCTGCCGTAGCGAACATTATTACTACGGCAGCGTCACATGCACATACCTGGTCAGCGACGTCACTGTGACCGCCGAACAATCCCTCCCTCAAGGGGGAGGTGCGTTCGGCGTCATAGCGACGTCACTGCGGCGTCACTAAGCGGCCGCCCAATAGAAGTGGAGGGGCGGAGATGAGCGGGACGTAACATCCCACCCACCTCCTTCCTTCCGCATTGCCGGTGGACGCAGGTAAGGAGATGTTCGTCGCTCCCGCGGTGTCACACATAGTGATGTGTGCTGCCACAGGAGCAACGAACAACATCGTACCGGTGGCAGCAGTGATATTAAGGAAATGAACGACGTGTCAAAGATCACCGTTTTGGAATGATTTTGCGATCGTTGATCGTCGCTCATTAGTGTTACACGCTGTGATGTCGCTACTGGCGCCGGATGTGCGTCACTAACGACGTGACCCCGACGATATATCGGTAGCAATGTCACAGCGTGTAAAGTACCCCTTACAGATGGAGAATGGAAAAGGCCAAAAAATACAATAAATGGATCTATTTTTGCTTCATTGACATCAGCAAAGACATCGATTGTGTTATTCATCAGACACTTTGGAATATCATGAAAGATATGAGTGTGTCAAACCATCTGATGAGCCACATTAAAAGGTGCTTTACACGCTGCAACATTGCTTGCGATTGCTAGCGATGTCGCGAGCAATAGCACCCGCCCCTGTCGTTCGTACGACATGTGGTGATCGCTGCCGTAGCGAACAATATCACTACGGCAGCGTCACACGCACATACCTGTTTAGCGACGTCGCTGTTGCTGCCGAACAATCCCTCCTTCAAGGGGGAGATGCGTTCAAGGGGGAGATGCGTTCGGCGTCACAGCAACGTCACAGCGGCGTCACAAAACGGCCCCCAATAGAAGAGGAGGGGAGGAGATGAGCGGCCGGACCTTGCCGCCCACCTCCTTCCTTCCTTCTTTCCGATGGACGCAGGTAGAATGATATTCGGCGTTCCTGCGATGTCACACACAGCGATGTGTGGGGCCCCAGGAACAACGAACAACCTGCAGAATGAAACACCAACGATATTATGATTTGGAGCGACGTGTCAACAATCAACGATTTTTGCAATCGTTGATCGTCGCTCTTAGCTTGCACACGCTGCGATGTCGCTAACGACTACGGATGTGCGTCACAAACATAGTGATCCTGACGATATATTGTTAGCAATGTTGCAGCGCGTAAAGCACCCTTTAGAACCTTTATATCCACCAAGAAGCAACAGTCCGATCAGAACACAATGACAGGGCATGGTGCAAAGTAGGGCAGACAATACTGCATCATGTCACCAATTTATATGTAGAAGCTACTGTATTTCCAGGAAGGTTGCACTTGCTGAAAAAGAAGAGTAAAACAAAGTTGCTGGACAAAATGTCAAAAATCTTAAATACGCAGACAATACAACATTAATAGCAACAAGTGTAGATGGAATGAAGGACTTATTATGGAGTGTGAAGATGGAAAGCTTGAACATGGGACTTCTACTCAATACAAAGAAGACAAAAATAGTGACTACTGCCAGGTTCGACTGGATGTTGGAAAGGACTTCAACGTATTTGGATCAATGATCAAGATGTAGCAAACACACCAGAAGTCAATAGGAAATTATTTATGTGCAAATGCGAAACTTGGACAAAAGGGAAAAAGATAGAAGAATCGACTACTTCGAAATGTAGTGCTGGAAAAAGACATTAGCAATACCATGAATGGCAAGAGGAACAAACAAAACAATTTTGGAATATATCAAGCTAGAAATGTCACTTGAAGCAAGAATCACCAAGCTATGACTTGCCAATTTTGGGACACATTATACGAAGAGAGCAACCCTGAAGAAGGACATCATTGTTGAAACAATAGAAGAAACAAGGTGTTGAAGAAGACCAGCAACCTCATGGCTTGGTACAGTCAAGGTAATTATTGAGAAGACTCTGGTGGACCTATCTAGACTTGCACTAGCATTCAGCCGCCATATCTCCAAGGCCACCATCATTGCATTACTGCCCTTACTCCTAGCAGTCTTGGACCCTCTTCTTTCATTCTTCCCCTTACCAGGCCTCAGGGGCCCAAAGACATATCTAGTGGGGTACAGGTGTGCGCAGCAGACACGGGGCGCCATCAGACCGCATGATGCAGCAGTCCGCGGTTGCTCCCTAGCAGCTGCATTTTGTACCTCATACTGGGAATTGGACATTCTTTGAGACACTGTTTTCAACACCGGCTCCCACTGATCAATTGTATTAACGTCTTTTAGACACAAGTACAGTTGAAGCAATGACAAGGCACTTCGGTGTCAGGACAACGTCAGCAGCATGATCAAGTCAGCTGATAACACTGCTGACGTTACTCCAATGTCGGAGAGACACGCACAGTGTTGCTGGTAAAGGCTCTAGTGAATCTGAAGACACCAAAGATTTATTGTAATTAGGGGAAGGGGACAGGGCGAAAGGGTGGTGAAGTGTATGTGTAGCAAACTGGGGGCAATTTGAGAACCCAGAAATGGGGAACAAGGGGGTGATGTGCGCATGCACAGTATGGAGAGCAAATGGAGGGGAAGGATGAAGAGTGGGAGTGGGGATTATGGGGATCAAGGGGGTACATTTTAATGCACAGCATATGAAGCAAGAAGGCGGCATGGGTTGCGGACATAGTATGAAAAGTGAAGGGGAGATGGGTGCAGACACAGTATAAGAGTGAAAGGGTATAGGTGCAGACACAGTTTAAGGAATGATGAAGGATTGGTGCAGACACAGTATGAGGAGTGGGGGGAAAGGGTGCATACCAGGAAAGATCTTTGAACAAATTATTAATAGTGATGAGCGAGTACTAAAAAGCTCGGGTGCTCGAGGCTCGGGCCGAGCATCCCAAGATACTCGTGTACTCGGCCCGAGCACCGAGCCCAATGTTATCCTATGGGAGACCCGAGTATTTTTCTGAAATGACCCCCGGCAGCATGTAGAAACCCTAAAAATGTCACAAAAGTCTCAGAAAAGTGCTCAAATGACATGGCAACAGCATGGGGAAGACCCCTTGAAGCATTTATCACTCAAAAGTCACAGCTGTGAACAATTTTGTCTGCGTTTTACGCCATTTTTACGGACTCACCAGAAAACCTTCAACAATGACACCAAAATTAATTTTCATGGCGGAAATGTTAAGGGCACATACCCAATAGTGAGATAGAGCTGGTGTATGTTACTTTTGGAGATTACATGAAAGATTTTACGTGAAAACATTGTGTGGCACTCCGATGTCCCTGAGAAGAGACGTACATGAAGGCCTCTTGAGTCTAATGTGCCCATTTTGAGGAAGTGAGTCTTTGTAGTATTTTCCTTTGCCAGGGCAGCCCAAAATTGTGAGGTTCACCAATGCCCCTGCATACAGACGTGCATGAGGGCCTGTGAACCTGAAGTGCCCATTGTAAGGAAGTGGGTCTTTTGTAGTATAGCCCTTTGGCAGGACAGCCAAAAATTAGGAGGCTCCACATTGTCCCTGGATAGAGACGTGCATGATGGCCTGTAAACCAGAAGTGCCCATTGTAAGGAAGTGGGTCTATTGTAGTATAGCCCTTAGGCAGGGCAGCCAAAAATTGGGAGGCTCCACATTGTCCCTGGATAGAGACGTGCATGAGGGCCTGTAAACCAGAAGTGCCCATTGTAAGGAAGTGGGTCTATTGTAGTATAGCCCTTTGGCACGGCAGCCAAAAATTGGGAGGCTCCACATTGTCCCTGGATAGAGACGTGCATGATGGCCTGTAAACCAGAAGTGCCCATTGTAAGGAAGTGGGTCTATTGTAGTATAGCCCTTAGGCAGGGCAGCCAAAAATTGGGAGGCTCCACATTGTCCCTGGATAGAGACGTGCATGAGGGCCTGTAAACCAGAAGTGCCCATTGTAAGGAAGTGGGTCTATTGTAGTATAGCCCTTTGGCACGGCAGCCAAAAATTGGGAGGCTCCACATTGTCCCTGGATAGAGACGTGCATGATGGCCTGTAAACCTGAAGTGCCCATTGTAAGAAAGTGGGTCTATTGTAGTATAGCCCTTTGGCAGGGCAGCCAAAAATTGGGAGGCTCCACATTGTCCCTGGATAGAGACGTGCATGAGGGCCTCAAAACATTGTTCCCATTGCAAAGGAGCAGGTCTCCTGTCGTTGTAATGTCCATTCTGAAAGAATGGGCTAAAAAATTTACCACTGGGGGTATACCTGAAACAACGGCCTAACTATTGTAACGGTCATCATGGTGGCACATGAGTAGAAGGAGGAGCAGTCCAGCGATTAGCCAAAGTCTAGAAGTGTGTACCCATGGGTGAGTGTAGGTACATGGCAAATTCCCGTTACAAACGTTAAATTCCGCTCTCATTTGCTGGTGGTGTGGTGAAGTCTGGCCCAATCCAACCCTTGTTCATCTTGATCAGAGTCAGCCTGTCAGCATTTTCAGTTGACAGGCGGGTTCGTTTATCTGTAATGATTCCACCTGCGGCACTAAAAACACGCTCTGACAAAACGCTAGCGGCAGGGCAGGCCAGGACTTCCAAGGCGTAGAGAGCCAATTCATGCCACGTGTCCAGCTTAGATACCCAATAATTGTAAGGCACAGAGGAATGTCGGAGTACAGTTATTCGATCTGCAAGGCACTCCTTGAGCATCTGGGCAAACTTAGGATTTCTTGTGGCACTACCCCGCACCTCAGGGGCTGTGGTACGTGAGGGGCTGAGAAAACTGTCCCACATCTTAAAGACTGTTCCCCTACCTCTGGCGGATTGGACTTGTGCCCCTCTCGGCTGTACGCCTTGGTTGTCCACTGATTCCTGACCTATGCCGCTAGCGTTTTGTGAGGGGAATGCTTTGCCTACTTCCGTGACTATGGCCTTCCAGAACTGCTGCATTTTGGCTGACCTCTCCACCTCGGGAATAAGAGACATAAAGTTCTCCTTGTAGCGTGGGTCTAACAGTGTTACCAACCAGTAATGATTGTCGGCCAAGATGTTCTTATCGCGAAGGTCACGAGACAGGCAGCTTACCATAAAGTCAGCCATGTGCGCCAGACTCTTAACAGCCAGTACTTCAGTATCCTGACCAACACGATGACTGAACATGCTGTCCTCCTCCTCCTCCTCCTCCTCATCTACCCTGTCCTCTGGCCAGCCACGCTGAACCGAGGATATGACTGGTGTGCATGTCATATCCTCAATTTGGCCGGAGAGTTGCTCCATGTCTTCATCCTCCTCCTCGTCATAGTCCTCCACTGCACGTTGTGATGAGACGAGGCTCGGCTGTGTGTTATCACCCACACCCACTACTGTTTCTTCCTCCAACTCATCGCGCTCCGCCTGCAATACATCATGTTTGTTTTTGAGCAGAGACCGTTTTAGAAGGCAGAGAAGCGGTATGGTGACGCTAATAATGGCGTCATCCCCACTCACCATCTTGGTGGAGTCCTCAAAGTTTTGGAGAATGGTACATAGGTCGGACATCCATCTCCACTCCTCAGGTGTTATGTGTGGAGTTTGACCCATTTCCCGACGGCTTAGGTGATGCAGGTACTCAACAACTGCCCTCTTCTGCTCACATATCCTGACCAACATGTGCAGAGTTGAATTCCAACGCGTGGGGACATCACACACCAGTCTGTGAGCCGGAAGATGCAAACGGCTCTGAAAGCCGGCAAGGCCGGCTGAAGCAGTAGGTGACTTTCGAAAATGTGCAGAAAGGCGGCGAACTATTACCAGCAGATCAGACAGCTCTGGGTATGACTTTAGAAACCGCTGAACCACGAGGTTGAGCACATGGGCCACGCATGGAACATGTGTCAGCTGGCCTCGCCTCAAAGCCGCCACCAGGTTCCGGCCATTGTCACACACGACCTTTCCTGGCTTTAGGTTCAGAGGTGTGAGCCAGTGATCTGCCTGCTGTTTCAGAGCTGTCCACACCTCTTCTGCATTGTGGGGTTTGTCACCTATGCAGATTAGCTTCAGCACAGCCTGTTGCCGCTTCGCCGAGGCAGTGCTGCAGTGCTTCCAGCTTGGGACTGGTGTGGAGGGTAAAGTGGATGAGGATGCGCAGGAGGAGGATGAGGCTGAGGAGCATGACATTCCGGAGCTGTAGAGTGTGGGTGAAACCCTGACTGAGGTAGGGCTTGCAAACCTTGGTGTGGGAAGGACGTGTTCCGTCCCTCGCTCAGACTGGGTCCCAGCTTCCACAATATTAACCCAGTGTGCCGTCAACGAGATGTAGCGGCCTTGCCCACAAGCACTTGTCCACGTGTCTGTGGTTAGGTGGACTTTGGCTGAAACAGCGTTGTTCAGGGCACGTGTGATGTTTTGTGACACGTGGTTATGCAATGAGGGGACGGCACACCAGGAGAAATAGTGGCGGCTGGGGACCGAATAACGTGGGACAGCTGCCGCCATCAGGTCGCGGAATGCTTCTGTCTCCACCAGCCTAAAAGGCAACATTTCCAGCGCAAGCAGTCGCAAAATGTTAGCATTTAGAACTGTGGCATGTGGGGCGTTGGCAGTGTATTTGCGCCTGCGTTCAAAGGTTTGCTGAATGGATAACTGAACGCTACACTGGGACAAGGACGTGCTTGATGATGGTGTTATTTCTGCGTAGGCAACTGCAGGTGCAGGGCCGGAGGAGGCTTGTTCGCAGGCAGCATGGACAGGGGATTGGCTCGTATGCACAACAAGCGAAGACGTAGCAGTGACATCAGCAAGCACTGCTCCTCGACTCTGTTGTACCTCCCACAAAGTCGGGTGCTTGGCTGACATGTGCCTGATCATGCTGGTGGTGGTCAGGCTGCTAGTTTTGGTACCCCTGCTGATGCTGGCACAGCAGGTGTTGCAAATGGCCTTTTATGAATTATCTGGAGCCAACTTAAAAAACTGCCAGACTCGTGAAGACCTAACATTTGTAAAGGCATCTTGTGTCGTGTTGTTGTTCCGGGGAACGGCTGCCTGACTTCTGCCTGGGGCCACCACCCTGCTTCTTACTGCCTGTTGGGATGCTACATCTCCCTCCCCCTGTGCACTGCTGTCCTCGCTCTGCATATCCTCCTGCCAGGTTGGGTCAGTTACTGGATCATCCACCACGTCGTCTTCCTCTTCCGCACCCTGCTCCTCCTCCTGACTTCCTGACAATTGTGTCTCATCATCGTCCACCCCTTGTTGAGACACATTGCCAACTTCGTGAGAATGTGGCTGCTCAAATATTTGGGCATCTGTACATACGATCTCCTCATGACCCACTTCAACATTAGCTGGCGAGAGGCCAGAATGTGCGAATGGAAACGTGAACAGCTCTTCCGAGTGTCCAAGTGTGGGATCAGTAATGTCCGTGGACGTGTACTCAGCCTTGTGGTAGGAAGGAGGATCAGGTTCTGAAATGTGCGGTGCAGTATCACGGCTACTGACACTTGACCGTGTGGAAGACAGAGTGTTTGTGGTGGTGCCAATCTGACTGGAAGCATTATCCGCTATCCAACTAACAACCTGTTGACACTGGTCTTGGTTCAAGAGCGGTGTACTGCTGCGGTCCCCAAGAATTTGGGACAGGATGTGCGAGCGACTAGATGTGGCCCTTTGTTGTGGCGAAATTAGAGCTTGCCCACGACCTCGGCCTCTGCCTGCACCACCATCACGTCCACTTCCTTGTTCCTTGCCAACGCCCTTGCGCATTTTGCAATGCTGTGCTGACGTGTATTCACTAGACTTGTGTGCTATATCCAAGTTTGTGCAAAACGCACACAAGTGCACCTGTACGCTGCCACCGACAGGCACACACGTGCGGTTTTTAAATGCAAGCACGGACGCACTAAGAACCTAACAGGTTTTTAGGAGCGACAATTACTGAGAAGTCTGACACTATCAGGACTGTTTTAGACTGTGTACACCAGCCCCAGATATGGTGATGAAGGCTGATATACGGTCACCACTAGGAATGGCTATATACCCTGCCTGCCTGCCTGTATACAGCTACAATAGTCCTGTGAAGGACTCTTCTGGTCACTAGCCTGTATTCCGATCTGGCTATACCCTGCCTGCCCTGCCTGTATACAGTAACAATAGTCCTGAGAAGGACTCTGCTCCTGTACTCCGACCTGGCTATACCCTGCCTGCCTGTATGCAACTAGAATAGTCCTGAGAAGGACTTCTGGTCACACTGTTTGCAGCCCTGCTACGGAACTAACTATAAAGGGCCGCAAACCTTTCCCTGAAGCAGCGACACTCTCCCTGCACTGACTGTCTGGATGGCTGTGTGCAGAGCACAGCGCGCCCGCCGGTATAAAGGCTCGGTCACGCTGTGCAGGCCGGCCAATCACTGCAATTCCACAACTAACAGGGCTGCGGCATTACAGTGGTCTGCCAGCCAATCCCTGCATGAGGGCTGGCTCTCAAAAGAGCGCCAACATGCAGGGATGAAGACCACGAGTACAGCACGAGTATCGCGAGATTACTCGGTCCCCGCCGAGTAGCCCGAGTACAGTGATACTCGTGCGAGTACCGAGTAGTAACAAGCATACTCGCTCAACACTAGTATGGACATATGGGGAGCAAGGGGGCAATAAGTATGGAGGTAGTGAGAAGAGTGTAAGGGATGAGAAAAATGGCACATAATAGAGACTGGGTAGTGTGGCGGTGGGAGCAGGATAGATGCATACACAACTGCTTCATGTCTTTCAACCATTTTTATTGAGATAAAACGCATGTGGCAAAAATGCATAAAAAATCGCAAGTGAGTGGAGTTGCGTAAATTTAGCTGCATAAAAGTCTGAACAAACACTGATTGTGTTCACATACCCTAAGGAGTGGAGGAGGCATATATTTGTTCTATCTTTTTAATTTTGCCTTATATGCAAATTATTGTTTCCTAACTTTGTTTCCTGTAAAATCCATTTTATCTTCAGTTTTGTATGTTTTATAGTCAGTCTGTAAAAGTGGCGTAATACTCTGCCAACATTGTTTCCAGTAGGGACCTGGGCATCAGAGATGTATCCATGCAATTTCCCCATGCTGTTCCAATTGCTTTTGAGTGCTGTTTCCATTCAGTTCAGTGATTTTCCTGCCTCCCCAGCTCTCTTGTTACAATGTTTACCATTGTTTTTGCTGAAGAATTAACCCCTTAGTGACGGAGCTAATTTTCACCTTAATGACCAGACCAAATTTTGCACTTCTGACCAGTGTCACTTCATGAGGTTATAACTCTGGAACGCTTCAACGGATCCCGGTGATTCTGAGATTGTTTTTTCGTCACATATTGGACTTCATGTTAGTACCAAATTTAGGACAATATTTTTTGCGTTTATTTATGAAAAAAATTGAATTTTGGCAAAAATTTTGAAAATTTAGCAATTTTCAACTTTTGAATTTTTATACCGTTAAACCAGAGATTTCTGTGACACAAAATAGTTAATAAATAACATTTACCACATGTCTACTTTACATCAGCACAATTTTGGAAACAAAATTTTTTTTTGTTAGGAAGTTAGAAGAGTTCAAAGTTTATCAGCGATTTCTCATTTTTACATCAAAATTTACAAAACCATTTTTTTAGGGACCACATCACATTTGAAGTGACTTCAATAGGCCTAGATGACAGAAAATACCCAAAAGTGACACCATTCTAAAAACTGCACCCCCCAAAGTACTCAAAACCACATTCAAGAAGTTTATTAACCCTTCAGGTGCTTCACATGAACAAAAGCAATGTGGAATGAAAAAAAGCAAAAATTAAATTTTACCTAAAAATGTTGCCCTAACCCAAATTTTTTCACTTTTAGAAGAAATAACACAACAAAATGGACCACAAAACTTGTTCCCCACTTTCTTATGAGCGCGCTGATACCCCACATGTGGTCAGAAACCTCTGTTTGGACAAATGGGAGGGCTCGGAACAGAAGGAGCAATATTTGAATTTTGCAAAGCAAATTTGGCTGAAATAGATTGCGGGCACCATGTTGCATTTACAGGTCCGCTAAGGTACCTAAACAGAAGAAACCCCTCACAAGTGACGCCATTTTGGAAACTAGACCCCTCAAGGCTTCTATCTAGGGGTACAGTGAGCATTTTAGATCCACAGGTACTTCACAGATTTTGTTAACGTTACGTTGTCATATTGACAATTTTAATAATTTTCTCAAAAATGTTGATTTAGCATCAATTTTCTCACTTTTTCAAGAGGTAATTCCAAAAATTTGACCTCAAGGTTTGTTAACCACTTTTTTATGAGCGCGGTCGTACCTCACATGTGGTCTGAAACCTTTGTTTGGACAAATGGGAGGGCTTGGAACGAAAGGAGCAATATTTGAATTTTGGAAAGGAAATTTGGCTGAAAAAGATTGCGGGCACCATGTCGCATTTGGAGGTCCCCTAAGGTACCTAAACAGCAGAAACCCCGCACAAGTGACCCCATTTTGGAAACTAGGCCCTTCAAGGAATTTATCTAGATGTTTGGTGAGTACCCTGAACCCCCAGGTGCATCACAGAATTTTATAACGTTGAGCCATGAAAATAAAAAAATAAAATTTTACCACAAAATTGTTATTTCAACCAGGTAGCTTTTTTTTCACAAGGGTAACAGGAAAAAAAATCACCATGAAATTTATTGTGCAATTTCTCCTGAGTTTGGCGATACCTTATATGTGGTGGAAATCAACTGTTTGGGCGCATGGCAGGGCTCGGAAGGGAAGGAGTGCCATTTGACTGCAAAATTGTCTGGAATCAATAGCGGACGCTATGTTGCATTAGGAGAGCCCCTGAGGTGTCTATACAGTGAAGCTCCTAAACATGTGGCCACATTTTGGAAAATAGACCCCTGAAGGAATTTATCTAGATATTTGGTGAGTACCCTGAACCCTCAGGTGCTTCACAGAAGTTTATAATGTTGAGCTGTGAAAAAAAAAAATAAATTTTTACCACAAAATTGTTACTTCAACCAGGTAGCTTTTTTTTACAAGTGTAAAAGGAAAAAATTCAGCATAAAATTTATTGTGCAATTTCTCCTGAGTATGCTGATACCTTATGTGTGATGAAAATCAACTGGTTGGGTGCACAGCAGGGCTCGAAAGGGAAGGAGCGCCATTTGACTGCACAATTGGCTGGAATCATTAGCGGACGCTATGTTGCATTTGGAAAGCCCCTAAGGTGCCTAAACAGTGGAGGTTTCCCACAAGTGACCCCATTCTGGAAACAAGACACCTCAAGGCTTTTATCTAGGTGTATATTGAGCAGTTTGACTTCAAGAGTACTTCACAGAATTTGATAAGCTTAGGTTGCCATATTGAAAATTTTCATTTTTTTCACAAAAATGTTGCTTTAGCATCATATTTCTTACTTTTTCAAGAGGCAACAACAAACCGTGGACCCCACAGGTTGTTATCCAATGTCTTATGAGCACAGGGATACCCCACATGTGGCCAAAAACCTCTGTTTGGATAAATGGGAGGGCTTGGAATGGAAGGAGCACCATTTGAATTCTGGAAAAGTTGAAATAAATTGCGGGCACCATGTCACATTAGCAGGACCTCTTGGGTACCTATACAGCAGAAACACCCCACAAGTGACCCCATTTTGGAAACTTTATTATATTCAGGAGTATAGTAAGCATTTTGAATCCACAGGTACTTCACAAAAATGTTGCTGTAGCAACAAATTTCTCGCTTTTAGGCTATGTGGCCATGATCCAGTGACACGGCGTCTAGTACACAGTGTCAGCCTCCTGTAGAGATGTGAGTGTTGTCCACAGGAGAACGCAGCTGCCCATGCCCACGATTTGGGTTCTGGCTGCTGTGGAGCTCTATGCTACCTGCAGACAACACTCTTGTCTCCGCAGCATAAATTGACATGCGGAGGCTCGGGAAGCTGCACCACAGGTCGGTTTATGCTGCAGAGAAAAGAAGCACAGTGGGCACGGGATTTCTAAAAATCCTTCCACTGTGCTTCTACTGCACAACGCAGCATTATGGACGCAGGGAAAACACTCTGCTCCCAAAACGCTGCAAACCCTGATTGTGGGCACACAGCGTAAAATGCTACAATGGATGAATGGATAGATTTCAAACATATATAACGTCCCACCCCCTGCATATTCTAAGCTGGCGCCCTTTAGAGCCTTTCATGTGGCACTAAAGGGTGCCTAGCCTTGTATTTAGCCCCCCAAAAAATTAATAATTAAAATAAACGACATGGGGTCCCCCCTATTTTTGATAGCCAGCTAGGGTAAAGCAGACAGCTGTAGCCTGCAAACCACAGCTGACAGCTTCACCTTGGCTGGTGATCAATTTGGAGGGCTCCCCAGGCGTTTTTTAAAAAAAAACAAAAAAAAACAAACGTGGGGTCCCCCCCAAATTAGATCACCAGCCAAGGTGAAGCGGACAGCTGGGGTCTGGTATTCTCAGGGTGGGAAGAGCCATGGTTATTGGACTCTTCCCAGCCTAAAAATAGCAGGCAGCAGCCGCCCCAGAAGTGGCGCATCCATTAGATGTGCCAATCCTGGCGCTTCGCTCCAGCTCATCCCGCGCCCTGGTGCGGTGGCAAACGGGGTTGATACCAGCTGTAATGTCACCTGGCATCAAGCCCTGGGGTTAGTGATGTCACGGCATCTAAACAGATACCCGACATCACTAACCCAGTCAGTAATAGAAAAAAATAAAGACAAAAAAAAAATTTATTTGAAAAAAAAACTCCCCGAAACATTCCTTTTTCACCAATTTATTGAAAATAAATACATTTCGGTCGCTGTAATCCATTTTGGAGGTCCCTCGGCGACTCTGGACCTTCTAGAATATGGGGGGCACGTTCAGGGAACGTATCCCCCATTTTCTGGAAGAGCAAGCTCTCCATGAGCAGTGTGGGTGCAGTAATCTGAGAATACTGCACTCACACTGCCCCGGTCCAACCTAGGGCAGAGTGACCTGCAGTAACCTCATTCCAGAATATGAGGGGTACGCTCACAGAACGTACTCCCCATTTTCTGGAACAGCAGTCTCTCCATGTGAGGAGTGTGGCTGCAGATTACTGCACTCACTCTCCCCCGGTCCACAGTGGAGCAGCCTGTGCAGCAGCGACGTCAGCGTCCCTGCTTGCAGGGATCCAGCTGACAGCCGCTGTCTGCGCATGCGCCGCCAGCTTTCCAGAGCGAGTGATCGCGGGGACGGAGCAGCAACAGCCGCCAGGTAACGTAAGACCGGGGGCTGGGGGGGAGTGACGGGGGGTGACGGCGGGACCTGGGGACACCTTTCTGCCGCATGTGACGTGTCACATGCGGCAGAAAGAGCAGGATGAATGCGGCCGCGCGCTGCACGCCGACATCCTGCATGCTCCGGAGGGGGAAAGGGGGAGCGCTCTGGAGAACCGGAGGGGGCTCCGGGGACCAGAGATCTCCGGTGCACCGGAGGAGGGGTCAGAGGGAGGACATTTCCCTCCGATCTGAAATGTTTGATCATCTCAGATCGGAGGGAAATGAATGGAGGGCCAGCGGCGGCGGCAGTTTTCGGCGCGCGGCGGCGCCATTTTGGATGTCCGGTGGGGGGGGGGGGGGGGTTGATTTCTCCGGTACCGGGGGCTTTGGGGGCACTAAAGGATTATATTTCTTTCTCATCGGACATGTTTGATCATGTCCGATGAGAAAGAAATCAGTATTATTTGCCTTTTTTTTTTATGTGTACGTCGGTATACGGTGTATACCGGCGATCACATTATCGGGGTCCAAAAAAAAACCCCGATTCATAATCTTGAGCGTCTCAGCTACCTCTGGTAGCTGAAACCCTCGAGATTTTTCGTCACTGGGGGGCGCTACAAGCTTTTTCCGGCCTGATGTCTCAAGACGTCGGAACAGAATAAGTACCCTGTTTTTCCGACGTCTTGAGACGTTAGGCCGTCGCTATGGGGTTAAGGCATTAGTTATGGCTAAAATTATTGGACAAATCATTTTAGACAAATGTAATGTGATTTATATGAAAAAGAACAAGTGTTTTCTCCTTTCTATATAATTTCCAAAACTATTAAGCCAAGTTTAGATGATTACTGGGCTGGTCTTTGTTACGAGGGGGACCCGGGGAAGCGTGCCAAGATGGTATATGGACAGCTTCCGCCGGTCAAGGTCCACTGTGCGGTGTAAGGGACCGCTGCTATGGTGGGAGAAGAGTGAGCGGGTTGCTGCTAGCGATCGTCTGGAATGTCACAGACGATCTGCGTACACCTGTCCGCCCTAACCCGTGAGGGTTGTATGGCACGGGGCTCACAACTCGGTGTACCTGTTGCACGGGGGCGCACAGAGGTGCCTACGCACGTGTGCCAGCGGGAGTCACAGGAATATGGCACGAGGGTAGCACAGAGGTGCCCACGCACGTGTGCTTCAGAAACCAGGTGAGTCCGACAAAGATTCAAGGAGCTCACCTGGGACAGGAACACAGCCTGTTAAACGGAATACTGCCGGAGCAGCAAGGCAGGGGCAAGACCTGCAAAATACAATGTCTGTGCAGTGGCGTGGCAGCACGCTGCCAGACATCCAAACATAGAAGGACGGTCTCGCGCCGCCATGATGGCAGGAGGGGTTTTTAAGGAGATGCAGCTCCAGCCAAGGGCGGGCGCGAGACGGATGTGACCCAATCATGATCTGTGACGTCCTGGCCCGGCCAGTCAGGATTCAGCACATCACCAGCCTCGTTATCTGGCCGTGTGATACCAGTGAGCGAATCAGAAGACGTCACGTGGGGCACATGCTCAACCTCCTGCCTCTGGGTCATAAAGGCGGGATCTTCGGTTTCACAATGTGCAGAGCTAAGGGAAGTCTTGCTGCTTCCCTGAGCATCTATCCTTTGCACACTGTGCAACCACTCTGACCCTCTGCGATGCTGAGCAGGAGGACACGTTGCAGGCAAGGGATGGGAGACCACTCCATTCCTTACAAGGAATAAACCACTAGGTGTCACCCTTCTGCTGCATCTAGGAGGAGGAAACTCCTGCAGTCTCCCAGGCCTTTGGCACTGCTGAGTAGGAGGACTCGCGGCAGACAAGGAATGGGGGACCACCTCATTCCTTGCAAGAGGAGAGCCACGAGATGTAACATTACCCCCCCGTCTAGGGCCCCCCCGCCGCCTGTGCTCAAAGGCTGCTACCAAACCCGGAGCGTGGACATGATCCTCCAATTCCCAGGTCCTATGCTTCGGTCCACGACCGACCCACTCCACGAGGAAGTACCTCTTGCCCTGAACGATTTTTGTTTTAACCAACCTCGCTACTTCAGGGTTGTCGGACGAGGAGTCTGCCGTCGGCCACCAATCCTGCCTGGCCTCTAGAACTCTGGTCCTTTTGGACCTGAAGGGGCCCACGACCTTGGAGGTATGGTCCCAGGAAAGTACATCGTTCCGTAACCTAGGGGGAACGAGGGTCTGGCCAGGTGGCACCAGGTCTAGGGGAGTGGGTGACCCGGTGGTCCCGAGGTGTTCTTTACATGACCCTGCCCAGGACGAGATCTCCCCTGTTGTCCAGTTGAGTATTGGAGCATGCCGTTTCAACCAGGGGAGTCCTAGTAGGATCTCATCCGTCCCTTCTGGAAGCACCAGAAAGGACACCTGCTCATGGTGGCCTGGTAGTACATCCATCCTGAGAGGGACGGTGATCTGGGTAATGGGTTTGACAAGTAGGGACCCGTTGACTACCTGGACACTGATTGGTTTAGGCAACAGGACCAGGGGAACAGAGTACCTAGTTGCCAGGGAGGCTGAAATGAAATTGCCGTCAGCGCCAGTGTCTAAGCAAGCCAGGGCAGGGAAGACAGTGGTGCCGAACTGCAACTGGGCGCTGAGGGTTAATTTAGAAGGAGAGGCAGCGTCTAGGGTTCCTCCTCTGATGGAAACCAGACTTTGTCTCTTTTCCGATGGTTTTGAACATCGGGTAGCTACATGTCCCCTCTGCCCACAGGCAAAGCAAACGACCGGCGGCCGAGAGCCTGTGGTAGAGGAGACCACCTTGGAGACTTCCATTGGCTCCACAGAGTCATCAACAGAACTGGCTGGGAGACTGGTCTGGTGGGGAAGGAGAGTCAGAGGCTCTGTAGGCCAGGTAGACGTGGGTGCCGAAGAGACCTCGAGCCTCCGCTCCGCGTGGCGGATGTCTATGCGAGAAGCAAGCCGTATCAAGGCCTCTAAGGTGGTCGGCACATCACGCGTGGCCAGCGCGTCTTTGACGAACCCTGCCAGACCCTCCCAGAACACAGGGACAAGGACTTTATCTGGCCAGTCCAGCTCTGCGGCGAGTGTCCTGAACTGCACCGCAAAGTCCCCGACTGAAGTGGACTTTTGCCGAAGGCGTAGGAGTCGAAGCGCGGAGTCGTGGGTGACTTGAGGCCCGAGGAACACCTTTCTCATGGCCTCAAGATAAACTGGAAGGTGATTCACCACCCGATCTCCGCGCTCCCACAACGGCGTGGACCATTTTAGCGCTCTCCCTGTGAGCAGGGACTGGACGAATGCTACTTTCGCCTTCTCAGTAGCATAAAGAGTGGCGGACATCTCCAAGTAGGTGGTAACCTGGTTTATGAAACCACGGCACTCGGAGCTGTCCCCGTTGAAGCGCTCTGTGAGCGCAAGGCGAGGCGACTTTCCGCTCAATTCCACAGCCTGAGTAGCCGCTTGGGTGGCAATTGTCGCTAGAGCAGCCTTATCGGGGGAAGACCGCTCCACAGCTGCCAATCGTGACTCCAACTGCTGCACATAACGCAGCAACTGCTGCTGCTCTTCTGCCATAGCCAGACCTTTGGCGCGACCGTAATGTTACGAGGGGGACCCGGGGAAGCGTGCCAAGATGGTATATGGACAGCTTCCGACGGTCAAGGTCCACTGTGCGGTGTAAGGGACCGCTGCTATGGTGGGAGAAGAGTGAGCGGGTTGCTGCTAGCGATCGTCTGGAATGTCACAGACGATCTGCGTACACCTGTCCGCCCTAACCCGTGAGGGTTGTATGGCACGGGGCTCACAACTCGGTGTACCTGTTGCACGGGGGCGCACAGAGGTGCCTACGCACGTGTGCTTCAGAAACCAGGTGAGTCCGACAAAGATTCAAGGAGCTCACCTGGGACAGGAACACAGCCTGTTAAACGGAATACTGCCGGAGCAGCAAGGCAGGGGCAAGACCTGCAAAATACAATGTCTGTACATTGGCGTGGCAGCACGCTGCCAGACATCCAAACATAGAAGGACGGTCGCGCGCCGCCATGATGGCAGGAGGGGTTTTTAAGGAGATGTAGCTCCAGCCAAGGGCGGGCGCGAGACGGATGTGACCCAATCATGATCTGTGACGTCCTGGCCCGGCCAGTCAGGATTCAGCACATCACCAGCCTCGTTATCTGGCCGTGTGATACCAGTGAGCGAATCAGAAGACGTCACGTGGGGCACATGCTCAACCTCCTGCCTCTGGGTCATAAAGGCGGGATCTTCGGTTTCACAATGTGCAGAGCTAAGGGAAGTCTTGCTGCTTCCCTGAGCATCTATCCTTTGCACACTGTGCAACCACTCCGACCCTCTGCGATACTGAGCAGGAGGACACGTGGCAGGCAAGGGATGGGAGACCACTCCATTCCTTACAAGGAATAAACCACTAGGTGTCACCCTTCTGCTGCATCTAGGAGGAGGAAACTCCTGCAGTCTCCCAGGCCTTTGGCGCTGCTGAGTAGGAGGACTCGCGGCAGACAAGGAATGGGGGACCACCTCATTCCTTGCAAGAGGAGAGCCACGAGATGTAACAGGTCTTCCTAGGATATAGCGAAGCCATGAACAAAGAAAGCGGCCAACACCAAATTTGCCAGATAACTTTTACTGAAGAATTTCGTTTGAATACTTTTCCAACCAAAAAAAGGTGACCAAAATTAGCTCACACACACCCTGTCAAGACTTGTTAAGGGGGCCATAAATTTACAGTGATGCAATCTAATTATGAATGTACCTTAACCCCGTCTGCATCCAAATCATGAGTCATTTGTTAGCAGCATGCATACTATTCTTCCATACAGACCAGAGAAATGATACGGATCTGCATAGATAATATGACTGGTTTAATTACAGAAGTTGACACACATTTAAAGGAATAAGTTGGCTAGGAGCCAATAATACGTAACATGTCTCCTATTGGGTAATACCGTAACATAGCTTATTCTGGGATATACAGTATACTGTAATGTACACTGTATTTCCCCATTTATATTAAGCTATGTCAGCATGATTCACTTGTCACATGAAAGTCCAGACTGTCTGGTGAGTCTTATGATGTCTGAATGCAGATATAGGTGAGGTACACAGTTCAAGCACTATGTTAAATCCTAGTTTTTGGATATCTTCATATAACTCTTAATACTCATAATAGTTCATAATCTTGTCCATAACATTCCCCCCTTTGGAGATAGCCAAAAGTCTTTCCTTACTTTTTTCCGAGTCTATTGATCTGTCCTAATGCCGATGGTTACCTCACTCACATACGAGATAACCCATCCCTTGTGGATGAATCTCCCCACCCAACAGACTATGCAAAGGAAGTCAGATCCTGACCGTATCCTCTTGACTGTCCTCATGGCTATGTTCCACGTTGGCACACGTTATTCGGTAAGGGGGAAACGTGGAGGTAGTCCTCTCATCAGCTCGTATTTATCAGGGTTGGTTTCACTCAGTCTCATATTCCTCAGTCCTCAGGCGGTAATGGTGGGACATCATCAAAGGTGGGATGCACAGTCATCTTCTCCTCCACAGGCTTGGATATCATCTTCTTGGCACAAATGTATCGGGTAGAAGAGGGAAGACAGCCATCTCCTGGTCTCAGGTCCGACATCTTTTGTAGTGGGATGCATGGATCTTTGTCAGAAAGTGAAAGATAGAGTGAGACAAAGAAAAAGAGAGAGGAAGAGAGAGAGAGAGAAAGAGAAGAGAGGAAGAGAGAGAGAAAGATTGAGAAGAGAGGAAGAGAGAAAGAAAGAGAGCGAGAAAGAGAAAAATAGGACGAGAGAGAGAAAAAGAGAGAGAGAAAGAGAGAAAGATGTAGATCTGGTTGGATCTGGAGGAGAAAACTCAAGAACGTATGTTAGGCAAATGTTTAGTTAAACAAACAACAAGTTTAGTTAAAATATCTGGGGGTACTTCTAAACAGGATTTCATAGGGTCTAAACTTAGTGGTCTCTGCTGGGGTGTGTCTGACACTGAACAATGCAAGGGGAAGACTCTCATGCCCTTGCTTTCTACACATCAAGATTTGATGTTCTTTGCCTGTTCTCCTGATGAAGGGAGCTGTGACTCTTGAAATGCATTGACCTGTGCATGATATTAAAGAAGTATTAATCTCCTTCCGAATCCATTTGTGACCTTGGCGCGGAATTGAGAACCCTTTCTTCGTCTACTCTCTGTTATCAGCCACACTTGGGACTGCTGCCTGGACCCGGATTCTTACATGCTTGCATAGTGGTTGTGACTGGCACAACCGCTATAGGTGAGTTTGATCTTACATTTGTACCCTTTCTATATTGGGGTAAGACCCTATTGCGCTTTTTTTTCCCACTTTTTTTTTCCACAGCTCTTGATTACTCTATTCTGTGGATGGTATGGGGTGTGTAGAGTCAGTTCTGTGTCCAAGGTCTGCCATATCTCTTTGGCTGGCAGTAAAAGCAGGTCACTAGCCACTTCCTATGGTCTCCGGGAGCCCACAGCTGCACCCTATCTCAGTCCACTTCTTCATCTGAGACTTGCTCTTGTAGGGTCAGGACAATGTTTTCTCAAGACTTTCCATCTTTCCTTGCTCTTCACATTGGGGTCATTCAAAAGGCATGGATTGACTTTGGCTAGTGGTCTTGGGGCTTCATTGGATGTTCTGTCAGTGAGGGCACTTCTTACTGTTCTCTTGACTCCTCCAATGTAGGCCTCAACCCTGCTCACCGCAACTCTGTCAGGTAATAGCAAAGCTTCCATCAGTTCTTCTATGGCCTCATGGTGGCGTACAGTTCCATTGGCAGTGATCAAGTCTCTTGTCTTCCATACAGAGTAGTTGCTGGCTGCCATCTTGCAGACAGGGATTCGGGTAGCGACTGCTCTATCAGCACAGCGTCTTCTGCTACCACCACCATACCCGTGTGGAACCGTCTTCTTGATGCCCATCTTGATCCATCCGCAAAGGGGTTAAGTCAGGGTCCAAAGGTGTATCCTTCATTGTTTCGAATCCAGAGGTTTCCTGCCTCAGCTATTCCAGAGTCGACTACCTCTTCCACCAAGGTGTCAGAGGTGGGACACTCCCCCCTTGGAAGAGGGACCAGTGTAGCAGCATTAAGGACCGCACACCAGGAGATGGTGACTTTGTCAGGGAGCAGTGATGTCATACGGGCATTGATCTTCAACTGGTGCTTTAGGTAGGTGTTCAATCTGGCTGAGTATTATTCAAAGGGCTGCTGTCTTCCTCCATGGCAAACAGGTAGAATGGCTTCTGGGCTGGAGATGACGTGATGAAACTCTTCAGGTGACTGTGAATGCAGCACATCTGTATGTGAGGTGATCTTGTAAGTTGCTAGATTCATCTCCACACATCTTGCCACTTGAAGGAGGGTGTCTTAATCCTTCACGCTGTAATCAGGAGTTATCAGCTGTAGTTGTTTGCATATGGGCTCTGGAGACCTGATACAAAGGACTATACCCAGGTTTGTAAGAAAGAGCAACAGGTGTAAATTGGGGTCAGGGGAACACTGAAATTCTAAAAACTAAGATCCCCTAAAACCCCAGGGAAAAAGAGCACAAGAGCGTTTGGAAACTAGAAAGCAGCACTCCCCCCGACTACATATACACCACTAGAAATAGCAGTGGAGTGTGCCTACTCTACCTCTCCTGTGTTGACACTGTAACTGGGGACCCTGCACTCTCCCTCATCCCGACGGTAGACCTAATGGTGGTCAGGCCCGAGCCTCCAGCATATCCCTATCTCCTGACAGACCCAGCAAACTAAGACATAAAGGATTACTGGGTGCTGCCAACAAAAACCCTAATGTATGCCAACTCCTGATGATCAAAATCCCCTGAGGACCAAACGATCTTCCACCCTCTACATCAGGGAACTCTTGTGCAAGATACCAGGCAGGATAACATACAAGCGAGATTATCTCAAAACTAGGCTAAGTAGCAACTGCCATAGGCTGGAAAATATTCACTGTCCACCAGGACTAATAGTGCGCAGTCTATATGGTCTAATAAATTGTATACTAGGTACAGCAAAAACAAATATGCAAAAGTGAAGGGTAAAGGTTTCCACAGGACTATCAGTATTGTCCTTTGTTAAGGTTCATTAGTGGGAACACAATGGGGCACAACTACATATATGACCAAAAACGTAGTGTGGATTTCAGGTCCCTCCTCTGCAGCCTCTGCTGCATCAGCAATAAACAGAGCAGTGGCTTTGGGTCCTAAGATGGCAGCTGAAAACAGAAATACGGTACTGGGTGTCAATCAGACTAAAATGGCATCAAAAGAGGAACTATGTAGTGACTGGGATGAAATGGCTGCTAAAAGAGGAAGTAGGTGTGGGCCAAAAATGGTGTCTGAAGAGGTCTGGGAGGGAGGGACATGGGTTGTGCCATCTACATTCAGGAGGTACTCAATCTGTCACTGGGAATATGGATTATATAAGGACCCCTGGGCTGACCCTGTGACTAGGGACCCTGTGCTCGCCCTCATCTCGACGTTAGACCTAATGGTGGTCAGGGCCGAGCCTCCAGCATATCCCTATCTCCTGTCAGACCCTAACATAATATTCCCATACCATACCCCACCCCAGGGCTGGGCAAAATACAGAATGACAGAAAGAAATCCCCATTCAGGACAGGAAATAATGGGGTGGGCTTACGTGGACACAGTGCTCCACAGACAGTACACAAGTCTAACCTATTGGATTGCTTATAGGGTGGAGGGTGTTGTTTCTAATGATGGGCCTGGAGAAGCCATTTTCACAGACAGGTAAAATACACATAGTGTAGTTTCTAGATTCAAAATTACATTTCTTCAAACCATCTCAATACTTTCACTTTCGTTGACGTTCAATATCACATCCTGTACCTTCAATCAATTCTCATCTAATCTCCTCCCTTGGGAGAATTCTCCATTTTCTTTTTAAACATGCGTCTCACCTTATATCACTTACAATTAAACTTGCTGGTCTAAATTGACCTCATTCACAGATTTTCAAATAGAAAACTAACACTTCTCTTTTTTCAATTTCAACTTTCCTATGGTCTTCCACACCAGAAACTGCGTACATTATACATACAAATGTCTTCCAGGAAGAACTAGAGGATATGCCAAACCAGTGTCACGTGGGTGATAAGAAATTACACCCACCCTCACTATACGCCAGCTGTTTTGGTACCTCAAGTACTAGTAAAATCTGTTCACACTACATACACCTCATGAGGACGGTCCACCCAAGACTCAATAACTCTGATTAAGGCCAAGGTTAAGAACTCTCTCTCTCTAATGCTCCTCCTACCTAGGCTCGCGGAGAACATATTATATTCCAGTATTCCACCAGATACAGTCAGGGCTCTCAAGGCACTATCAAGGCACTCACCATAACTCTGTACCTGGACCCTCAGCCTTTTCAATTATCGATTATTGATGACATGTCACACACAGATGTATATTCTACAAAGTACAAGTTCCTCTTTTTTCACACAGCTGCTATTATACCGTGACACTTCCTCATTTTTGCTCTAACACCAGCGTCTGCTATATTCTTTTCCGTCTTCCAGACAGTCAAAATAATGAACCAACACATTGATTGACATAACAATAAAAAACACTATATATACCATCCAGGTGGCTGAACTCATTGACACATATAACCACATAACCTGGATCATTCCAGAAGTCATCGTATATCACAACTTCCTCATTTTCCTCTAACGTTAACTCAAGGAAAACGAAACTTGGAATTTCTGCTTTTTCCACAGGACAGACAAAAAAACACCCAAAACACATTACATTTAACACTTAACATTATGCAGACAGCTTGAGGTAAATTGACCAGGTGGGATCTCTTAGGACGTTTATCTCATGCGAGATGGCGGTCTTCATTAGGTGTCTAGACTGGGACAGCCTAACCCCCCCTTTCGAAATGCAAGTACACGCATGAGGTCTGCAAGGTGAGATAAGAGAAATTTTCTCACCTGCTGCTGGAGATGCGCATTCTCCCCTCTCGTGTAGTTGCCTTTTCAAATCAAGGTGTCAGCATGGCCATCCTTCATCCAGAAGTTCCGCCCTAAGGTACGTTGTGCGCCATTTGTTAAGGGGGCCATAAATTTACAGTGATGCAATCTAATTATGCATCTACCTTAACCCCGTCTGCATCCAAATCATGAGTCATTTGTTAGTAGCATGCATACTATTCTTCCATACAGATAAGAGAAATTACACAGATCTGCATAGAAAATATGACTGGTTTAATTATGGATGTTGTCACACATTTAAAGGAATAAGTTGGCTAGGAGCCAATAATACGTAACACGTCTCCTATTGGGTAATACCGTAACATAGCTTATTCTGTGATATACAGTATACTGTATTGTACAATGTATTTCCCCATTTATATTAAGCTATGTCAGCATGATTCACTTGTCACATGAAAGTCCAGACTGTCTGGTGAGTCTTATGATGTCTGAATGCAGATATAGGTGTGGTACACAGTTCAAGCACTATCTTAAATCCTGTTTTTTGGATATCTTCATATAACTTTTAATGCTCATAATAGTTCATAATCTTGTCCATAACAGACTGATTAGGACCACTGTACTGCACATTTCAAAAGCCCCGGAAGTAGTAACTGCATAGCTATAATTTACCTAATCATGCACCCTCCTAGTGTGATTGCTGAGTAATTACCTAGCCGTCTGTAACAATGTAACAATCAAATTTATTTAAGGGACAGCAGTTCACAAACTTAACAAAATTACCTTAAATCAACTTCTCCCCACCCCATTGTAAACTCCATGATGAAAATTAATGATGTACACTAAAGCCTGCTCTACACGTATAAATATGTCGTGCAATCACATTTGCGATCGCACCCGCCCCCATCGTTTGCTGCAGCACGGACAATTTCTTGCCCGTGTCGCACAAAGTCGTAACCCTCTGTCACACGTACTTACCTTCCAAACGACCTTGCTGTGGGCGGCGAAAATCCACTTCCTGAAGGGGGAGGGACGATCGGCGTCACAGCGACGTCACACAGTGGCCGGCCAATAGAAGCGGAGGGGCGGAGATGAGCGGGACGTAAACATCCAGCCCATCTCCTTCCTTCTGCATTGCCGTCGGGACGCAGGTAAACTGTGTTCATCGTTCCCGGGGTGTCACACGGAGAGATGTGTGCTGCCTCGGGAACAATGAACAACCGGACATTTGATTTTTAGAAAATGAGTGACGTGTCAATGAGCAACGATAAGGTGAGTATTTTTGCTCGTTCACACTCGCTCGTAGCTGTCACACGCTACGATATGTCGAACGATGCCAGATGTGCGTCACTTATGACGTTACACCGACGACATATCGTTTGATATATCGTAGCATGTAAAGCTCGCTTAAGATTCACTTTAAGAACCACATCAGCATCATGGGGCCTTCTCCACAGAATACCTTTTGCATGCCCTGGAGGATTCGTTGTTTCTATAAGGCACTTGTTGTTCGGGGAGCTGAGTCTGCTGGGCAGAGATACTATAAAGTGCCTGTAACTACTTGTCTGAGTTTGGTGCCACACTGTATACTGTATGTTGTGTGTATGTTCCCTCTATGATTCCTGTAGTGGACTAGAGCTCAGGGTTTTCCAACGTGGGATTAATTGCTGTAATTACTGTGCATGTGATGGCAAGTCTTCAATTGATGCATGGTTCCACTGTTGGCTTGCTTAAGGGCCCTCCTATTGTCATAATAAATTCTCAGTTGCTGGCGGAACTGGAACATAACTGTATCCTCGATCATCTGCAATTTTTGTCTTCCTCAGACACATGGCTGCACAGATGGCACTAGATGGAGATGCAACACATCCTACTATTTTCCAACTCTTACATTCTTCCACCAAGTTGGCTGTGATCCCCTTCCTGTGATTCACTTCCTCCTGGTTCATTGCATCACCCCCCAACCCAGGTTTTCTCTGGTGCTGTCAAAGTGCAGTCCAAACCAGTAGAATAGGGAAGCTGTGGGCTCATTATACTGTGTATATGGGAGCTGTGAGTCCATCATATTGTGTAGCAGGGAGCTGTGGGTCCATCATACTTGGTATAGGAGAACTGTGTGCCCATTGCACTGTGTATATTGGAGCTTTGGGAATATCATACTGAAATAGGAGAGCTGTGGGCATATTATTATGTGTATACGGGAGCTATGGGCCCATTATACTGTGTATATGGGAGCTTTGGTACTATCATACTGGTATAGAGGAGCTGTGGGCCTATCATACTGTATACTGTATGGGGAGCCATACATGGGGAGATTAGGGGACATTATTAATCCTACAATGCGTATCGGGGGGCCTTTTAGGTCCCAGTACTTACTTTTTTGCTATTATCTGCAAAATTACTTTAGTTAGAATTTAAGCCAGGGAAGGAGTCTTGCGAGGATAATTTGCATATTCCCAGTGCCTTCTGGGATAAGTGAAGAGTCACCGCGAGCTCAAGGAGAACCGGGTTTTGGCCGTTACAGCCGGAAGGAAGACTTCTGAAAGCCGAATTTTAGCCTGTCTTCTTCATTGTGAGCGTGAGTGAGCAAAGTGTGAGCAAAAGTAAGTGTGAGTAGAATTGTTTGTATTTAGTTGTTTAATTACTTAACATTTGTTTAGTGCTATCCCCATTAGAAAATGTGCTCCACTATTGCTAATGCGATCCAGTGTACATCTTGTCTCATGTATGCAGTCCTTGAAAAGCCGTTCGAGGGTGCATACTGTTGTTCGAGATGTGCGCAAGTTGCACGTTTGGAAGCCCAGATACTGGATCTAAATGAGCAGCTGGCAACTCTGAGATGCATTAGCAATATGGAAAGGAGTGTGCTGCTCACTGAGCAGCAGCTTGCTGGGTCAGATGTGGGGGAGGATCGTAGTAGGGAGTGGCAGGACAGTGAGGTAGGTAGCTGGGTGACAGTTAGAAAGGGGGGTAAAGGGAAAAGTGCTAGGAAGGCTAGTCCTGAACTGACACACCCCAATAGGTTTGCAAACTTGGCAGATGAGGGGGATGTCATTACAGGGGTAGCATTGCTGCAGCAAGGCATGACCTCTGAACGCCAGAGGAGTGTCTGCTCCAGTAAGAGGGGGGATAGGAGTGCAGGGCAGGCAAGACAGGTACTGGTAGTGGGGGACTCAATTATTAGGGGGACAGATAGGGCAATCTGTCACAAAGACAGGGATCGCCGAACAGTCTGTTGTCTTCCTGGCGCTCGAGTTCGGCACATCGCTAATCGGGTTGACAGATTACTGAGAGGGGCTGGGGAGGACCCAGCGGTCATTGTACACATTGGCACAAATGACAAAGTTAGAGGTAGGTGGAAGGTCCTTAAAGATGATTTCAGGGAATTAGGTTGTAAGCTTAAAGCATGGACCTCAAAGGTGGTATTTTCGGAAATACTACCTGTGCCACGAGCCACACCAGAGAGGCAAAGAGAGATCAGGGAGGTTAACAGGTGGCTCAGGAATTGGTGTAGGAAAGAGGGTTTTGGGTTCCTGGAGAATTGGGCCGACTTATCAGTTGGCTACAGATTCTATGCTAGGGATGGGCTGCATCTTAATGGGGAGGGTGCAGCTCTGCTGGGGCAGAAAATGGCTAGAAGGTTGGAGGAGTGTTTAAACTAGGAATGGGGGGCGAGGGTATTCACTTTATAGAAGGGGAATGTAGTGCAGATAGTGACCAGGGCACAAGTAATGAAATTGGGGGTGGTACGGGGGGAAGGGTTAGGACAGTCAATACAGTAAGCAGCAATATAGGTACAGAGTCATACGTAACGTGCATGTACACTAATGCCCGAAGCCTCACAAATAAGGTGGAGGAATTAGAATTAATATTGTTGGAAGAAAATTATGATATTGTGGGGATATTAGAGACATGGCTGGATGAGAGCTATGACTGGGCTGTTAATTTACAGGGTTATAGCCTATTCAGGAATGACCGTACAAATAAGCGAGGGGGAGGTGTGTGTCTATATGTAAAATCATCCTTAAAACCCATCCTGCGTGACAACATATGTGAGGGTACTGAGAATGTAGAGTCCCTATGGGTGAAGATAAGGGGGGGGGGAATGAATAATAAAATACTGATAGGGGTGTGTTATAAGACGCCGAATATTATGGAAGAGGTAGAGAATCTCCTCATAAAGCAAATTGATAAAGCAGCGAGTCTCGGAGAGGTAATTATTATGGGGGACTTTAACTATCCTGATATAAATTGGGGAACAGAAACTTGCAGTTCCAGCAAAGGAAATAGATTTTTGATAACAATGAAAGATAATTACCTTTCACAAATGGTACAGGACCCCACAAGAGGGGGAGCACTACTAGACCTTGTACTAACCAATAGGCCAGACCGCATATCAAATATACAAGTTGGGGGTTGCTTGGGGAATAGTGATCACAAAATAATAAGTTTTCATGTATTCTTTAGTATGATGTATAGTAGAGGGGCTACAAGTACACTAAACTTCAGGAAAGCAAATTTTAAACGGTTGAGAGATGATCTTAGTGCAATAAACTGGGATGATGTACTAAGTAATAAAAGTACACAAAGCAAATGGGAGACTTTTATGAGCATCCTGAATAGGGCTTGTGCAGAAAATATACCCTATGGGAACAAACATTCTAGAAATAGGAGGAAACCCCTATGGCTAAATAGAGCTGTAAGGGAAGCAATAAAAGAAAAACAGAAAGCCTTAAAAGAATTAAAGAGGGTAGGTAGTGATGAGGCATTATATAATTATAGAAAATTAAATAAAATATGTAAAAAGCAAATTAAGTTAGCTAAGTTTGAGACAGAGAGACTCATTGCGAGAGAAAGTAAAAATAATCCTAAAATATTCTTTAACTACATAAACAGTAAAAAACTGAAAAGCGATAGTGTTGGCCCCCTTAAAAATAGTCTTGGTGAAATGGTGGAAGGGGATGAGGGTAAAGCCAACCTGCTGAATGACTTTTTTTCTACGGTTTTTATACAAGAAAATGCCATGGCAGATGACATGACCAGTGATGCCATAAATTCACCCTTGAATATTACCTGCTTAACCCAGCAGGAAGTACGCCGCCGCCTCGAAATCACTAAGGTTGACAAATCTCCGGGCCCGGATGGCATACACCCCAGAGTACTACAGGAATTGAGTTCTGTGATAGATAGACCATTATTTTTAATCTTCTCAGATTCCTTAATAACAGGGTCGGTACCGCAGGACTGGCGCATAGCAAATGTGGTGCCAATATTCAAAAAGGGGACAAAAACTGAGCCGGGAAATTATAGGCCGGTAAGTTTAACCTCTACGGTTGGTAAAATCCTTGAGGGTTTCTTGAGAGATGCTATACTGGAGTATCTCAAGAAAAATAACCTTATGACAGAGTATCAACATGGGTTTATGAGGGATCGATCCTGTCAAACTAATTTGATCAGCTTCTATGAAGAGGTAAGTTCAAGCCTGGACCAGGGAAATACAGTGGATGTTGTGTATATGGACTTTTCAAAAGCTTTTGATACGGTGCCACACAAAAGGTTGGTACATAAAATGAGAATAATGGGGATAGGGGAAAATATGTGTAACTGGGTTAAAAACTGGCTCAGTGATAGGAAACAAAGGGTGGTTATTAATGGTACGTACTCGGACTGGGTCTCAGTTCATAGTGGGGTACCACAGGGGTCAGTATTGGGCCCGCTTCTTTTCAACATATTTATAAATGACCTTGTTGGGGGCATGCGGAGTAGAATTTCAATATTTGCAGATGATACTAAACTCTGCAGGGTAATCAATACAGAGGAGGATAATTTTATATTACAGGGAGATTTATGTAAATTGGAGGATTGGGCTGAGAAGTGGCAATTGAAGTTTAATGTAGATAAATGTAAGGTCATGCACTTGGGTAGAGGAAATAACATTTATGATTATGTACTTAATTGTAGAACACTGGGTAAAACAGACACAGAAAAAGACTTGGGTGTATGGGTGGATGGTAAACTTCACTTTAGTGGACAGTGTCAGGCAACTGCTGCCAGGGCTAATAAAATAATGGGATGTATTAAAAGAGGTAGAAGTGTTCATGAAAAAAATATAGTTCTACCTCTGTACAAGTCACTAGTGCGACCGCACTTAGAATACTGTGTACAATTCTGGTCACCGATATATAAGAAGGACATAGCTGAACTGGAGAGGGTGCAGAGAAGAGCCACCAAGATTATTAGAGGAATGGGGGGGCTGCAATACCAAGACAGGTTATTAAACTTGGGGTTATTTAGTCTGGAAAAACGAAGGCTTAGGGGAGATCTAATCACAATGTATAAATATATGAGGGGACAGTACAGAGACCTTTCCAAAGATCTTTTTACACCTAGGCCTGTGACTGGAACACGGGGGCATCCGCTACGTCTTGAGGAAAGAAGGTTTAATCATAATCACAGACGAGGATTCTTTACTGTACGAGCAGTGAGACTATGGAACTCTCTGCCGCATGATGTTGTAATGAGTGATTCACTACTAACATTTAAGCAGAGCCTGGATGCCTTTCTTGAAAAATTTAATATAACCAGTTATGTATATTAGATTTTATGACAGGGTGTTGATCCAGGGAACTAGTCTGATTGCCGGATGTGGAGTCAGGAAGGAATTTTTTTCCCCATTGGAACTTGTTTGCCACATTGTGGTTTTTTTGCCTTCCTCTGGATCAACATGTTAGGCTACGGGTTGAACTAGATGGACTTAGAGTCTCCCTTCAACCTTAAAAACTATGATACTATGATACTATGAATTTTGAAACTCTAGGTAATCCTCAAGTATGTTGTTGTTGGTAATATCCAGTTATTCATATAACTGAATTCATTCTTTATTTATACAGAAACTCAGCCGGAATTCCATGCAAGGAGGATGGACAGGAGACAGGAGTTCTTGAAGAACCTTTGCCATGAACTTGTAATGCCTCACATGATGGAGCAAAGCATCATGAAATGCTCACCAAAGCAAACTAAAGAAGCAATGAAATGGTGTGGGGTACAGTTTCAGGTTATTCCAGGGACAGGAGAAAGAAACAAAAGCGTTGTTTCATTTGTCCAAGAATCTTAGAGAGAAAAACTGAGCGATATTGTACCACTTGTGGGGAAAATGTCAGTAAAGTATATTCTTCAGAAAAGATAACATGTAAAAATAGTTTGGAAGACCAATAAAATTGAAAAGAAAAAGTTAGAAAAGAAATATAGCTGCAGCTAGTTTACTCTAGATTTATATATCTTTGTGTGTTTTTCATATCTTTGTTTGAAATTTGGTAAAAAAAATGTTTTTTTTGGAGTTTTATGCAAAAATTATAATTAAAATGTGCATTATTCATATCTTATTTTGCAATTTTGAAATAAACTTGTAAAAGTTATTTATGTGAGTTTCTCCATATGATTTGCATAGGGGCCTAAAAGGCCCCATTACGTAAAAGTGTGGATATGTGACATCACGCATGCTAGGGTTAAATGTTAAGTGGACACTTAAGAACCACTATTGTTATAGGGGCACTTAAGGGCCATTTACACGCTGCGACATCGCTAACGATTTATCGTCGGGATCACGGTGTTTGTGACGCACATCCGGCGTCGTTAGCAACATCGCAGAATGTGAGAGGCTGGAGTGACCATAAATGATCGCAAAAGAGGCAAAAATCATTTGTCTGAGAGAGGTCGTTTATTTATGAAAAATCGTTGTCTGGTCAATAGCGATGTTGTTCCTTGTTCCTGCGGCAGCACACATCGCTATGTGTGACACTGCAGGAGCGACAAACATCTCCTTACCTCCATCCACTGGAAATGAGGAAGGAAGGAGGTGGGCGGCATGTTCCAGCCGCTCATCTCCGCCCCTCCTCTGCTATTGGACGGCTGCCGTGTGACGTCGCTGTGACGCCGCCCGAACCGCCCCCTTAGAAAGGAGGCAGTTTGCCGGCCAGAGCGACGTCGCAGGGAAGGTAAGTCTGTGTAATGGGTGTTAGCGATGTTGTGCGCCACTGGCAGCGATTTTCCCGTGACGCACAACCGACGGGGGCAGGTACGCTCGCTAGCGATATCGGTAGTGATATCGCAGTGTGTAAAGTAGCCTTTAGAGTATTGTGACTGTCAAAGGTGCACATGGGCATTATTACTTGCTTTCTATGGTCAAAATGTGGACAGTTTTCTTGGGCACTTGCACTGGTCAATAATTTTTTGTATGGACAATTTTACCATCTTAAGGGCAGAAATGAGGCATTTTACTATCTAAGGCCCGTTTCACACGTCAGTGAAAAACAGTGACGTTTTTCACTGGCGTGTAAAACACGCACATGTCCCTGCGTGTGCCGTGATTCACGGCACACGTGGGTTGTCTAAGTGCAATCCGGGCTCCGTTCTCCATGGCCCGTGATTGCACTTAGAAATCAACTCACCTGTGCGCGCTCCCGCTGTCCATGGTGCTGATTGCTCCCGCGGTGCAGCATCCGGCCGGCAGTGACCCCCGCAGCAGCTGCTTCCGGGTCGGCTGTGTCACGCATAATGAATATGCGCGACAATAATGAGCCGGCTCAGAAGCAGCCGGCAGAACGGGCTGCAGAGGACATCGCTGGACGCCGGGTGAGTTAAAATGTTTTTTATTTTAAAAGCACGTTTTTTTCTGGCACGTGTTTCACGGACAACACCACTGCGTGGTCCGTGGAACATCAGAGATGCCAGAAAAAAAATGGACATGTCTCCGTGCGGAAAACACGCACACGCGGGTACGCCGCACCGAGACACGTGCAGTGAAAAATCACTGACGTGTGAGCAGACCCATTCATTATAATGGGTCTGCGTATGTCAGTGATTCTGGTACGTTTAAAAAAAAGCACAAACGTACCAGAATCACTGACGTGTGAAAGGGGCCTAACAGGCAGAGTTGTGGGCATTACTATGTGGGTCTGTAAGAGGAGTTATTATGCAACATGGCAGGTTAAGTATAGGGAAACCTACAGCAGCAATAGCAGCTCAGCATTGAGGTATCAGAGGGAAGAGGAGATTGTGCAGGTTGGGAATAGATGGGGATGATGCTGAAAATTTAGAAAAGTCAAGCGTGTTGTAATCTCTGAATCGTGGCTGCTATGTCCATCTGGGCAAGATGGAAAAGAAGAGAAAAGTGAATATTTCAATAATAAAATACATCAGCTGTAAGTTACTCTCGATATCTGTGCTGTATCCTATTATATGCTTTGCAGGACTGGTATCTTCCACTATATGGTCACCATATGGCGGAAATATCAATCTTGGTGTTTGTATAGAGACTTATTTTCAGTAACAGCATCTGCTGAGGGGCCCCTATAGCCACGATTACGCTGCCCCCCATAGCTGTAATCAGGATTACCTGGTTAGGGGTCTACTAAGATGTTTTACCCCCCTGAACTGAACCCTTAGCTATGCCTCTAGCTGTCAGTCATTCACTATCTTGAGTATCCAAATGTGCAAATTTTTATACAATAGCAAATATGGTAACAATACAGTTACATTTACAATGCTTCCTCTTTGTCTAAACTCTACATTGGTGCTTTTTTATATAATAACTTGCTTTATCATGTAAGATAAAAAGGGATGCAACTTGACAGATAAATCTCATATATTGCTTCTTCAATATGTTAACAATATCAATTTTATAGTGAAATTTTGGAATTGTGAATTGAATCATTATATGAAATTGAGATAGATGGCTTCATGCGCGAGTGACAAGCCTCTTTATAACAGTAGATTAAAAGAAAATAAAGTCTGAGTATATCAGTAGCAAGTTATGAGAAAAGCCTTTTTGATACTACAGAAAATCCAAAACCCCTTTCAGCATATATGGTTTACATATTATATCTTCCTCCTCATCATCAACCTCCATTATATTTATTAGGTACCTACCATCTTGGTAATCTAGGATGGTAGCTACCTAATTAATATAATGTTCTGGTGTTCTAATAAATCATATCTCGTTGATATGGCCCTTGCTGTCAAAAAGTAATAAGTAAATGATAATAATGCAATACATCACTAAAAAGAACTCTAATTTTAAAATAGATACTACTAAAAAAGAAGAGGGTAGCTCACCATTGTGTTTTAATGGTTTAAGGATTGAGTGTACTGGTAACTTCATTTTACCTTAATAACTAATCAACAAAGATTTTATTACATGTGTACTGTTGGTTGTTCATTAAACATTTTGTGTAGTTATTCCGAATCTGCAATCAGAATTTTCCTATCGGGCACCAATTTTCCAAAACTTTGATTTTTGCAATATATTTAGTCTACTTTGTCTCTTCATAAATTACTTTATGTTTTTAGTTGCTGGAATTGTTATAAAAATTGCATTGTTTGGTTTGTTTTCATACTTTGGTAACATATAGAGCTCTGGGTTTTTCCAACGCTGACTAATCTTAAGCGGGCTTTACATGCTACAACATATCTAACGATGTGTCGGCGGGGTCACGTCGTAAGTGACGCACATCCTGCATCGTTAGTGTTGTTGTAGCGTGTGACAGCTACGTGCGATTGCGATTGAACGTAAAACCGTTCATCGCATACACGTCGTTCATTTGCTAAAAATTGCATGTCGGGTTGTTCAATGTTCCTGAGGCAGCACACATCGCAGTGTGTGACACCCCGGGAATGATGATCAGATCTTACCTGTGTCACGCGGCTCCTGCCGGTAATGCGGAAGGAAGGAGGTGGGAGGGATGTTTACGTCCCGCTCATTTCCACCCCTCCGCTTCTATTGGCCGGCTGCCGCGTGACGTTGCGGTGACGCCGAACGTCCCTCCCACTCCAGGAAGTGGATGTTCGCCGCCCACATCGAGGTCGTATTGAAGGGTAAGTACGTGTGATGGCAATTAATCGTTTGTGTGACACGGTCAACAAATTGAACGTGCCGCACATACGATGGGGGCGTGTCACATCACATACGATATTATATGTTTAATTGTAAGGTGTAAAGCAGGCTTTAGGGAGTTGCACACTTTGGGGCTTGTTTCAAAAGAAAAGAAAAAACGATCAAATGCCCAATATTTACATATGTCAAAAGGATTTTTATTAATTGTGCAATATAAAAAGTGTATTTAATATTACAAGTTCATTGGTGGAACAACATATATATGTATCAAATGCACAATTTTGCACTTGATACACATATATGTCGTTCCACTAATGAACTTGTAATATTATATACACTTTTTATATTGCACAATTAATAAAAATCCTTTTGATATATGTAAATATTGAGCATTTGATCATTTTATCTTTGCTTTTGAACCACTTCGTTGTCCACAATTTTGCCCTATAATTAGTCCATACATGCCGTCATATATGATGACAACTCCTATATTTTGCATAAGTCATAGTTATATGAGTTGTTATAGTAATGCATGTTGTTTTACTGCAAACACTTATTTACACTTTGGAGTTTAATGGGTTACATACTGAGATGCTTCATTATCTCATTATCCTTTGTGAATTTCAGTTGTATTTGTATTGATGTTACTTTTATTTTAAACTGTTATTATAATAAACTTAATTTTAGTTCTATTGTTTTTCTTGTGCCATAGGACAAACATGTTGCACAGTTGTGTAAACCCTACCAATGACATGTTCTATATTTGTGGTGAAGTGATTTTAAAATCTCAAAGAAGAAGCGTAACGACTTTGCTGAAGAAAATTCTTTCCTGTATTTTCAGTGCAAGTTTAGACATCAAGACAAACTTTGGGACCCCATATTCGTTGTTCATCGTGTATTATGTGGCGCCCCTGACCTAGTCAGGCACCACTGAGTACTGCACCCATGCTGGGACAGTGCTTCCAGGTAATTCCAAAGGCCAGAATGAGGTGTGTACGCACAGACACATTGCAACCAGGTCTCCCACAGATGGGACCCTTGGGTAGCCTCTAGAGGAGACTAGCCTTCAGTTCTTATCAAGGGGTGTAGTGGAGGATACTGGAAGCTAAGATGCAGAGGCTGTCAGGAAAGAAGTGGAGCGAGCCAGTCTGGTAGCAGTGAGCGGCGGTTGCTAGGAGACGCAGAAGCGCGCACACGCTAGTGAGACCCTGCATGTGGAGTAGCCGTTAGCGGGGGAGAACGGTTACCAGTGAGTCAGTCAGAAAGACACCTGGAGAGAGGCAGTCGAGTACAGGGACTGCTGATGACTAGGTACGCATGGGGAACAGGTCCCTAGAGTAGACATCCATTTATTGATCTGCTAAACCTGACGGTTAGGGGACTAGAGGTACCTCACCAACCATATAGAGTCCGAGCCTCAGCAGCAACGCAGGGACCCATAAGGAGACAGAGCTTGAAGCCATCTCACCTGGTCCACGCTGCCGGAAAATGGGCCAAAAAGGGAGAAAAGGCAGTAACGACTCCCTGGATAGACCCCACGGTACTTCAAGTCAGGAGTTATCCGAACAAAGAAGTGCTAGAAAGGCGAGTTAATGGTTACCCTCAGATCGGCCTGAAGGAGTTTCTGGTTCCACCTGGTTTGACTCAGCATCACCCGGGTTAACTCACGATAACAGCAAAAGTGAGAAAAAACAAGTTTAAAGACTTTCTGGACTGAGCCTCAGTTATTCTGGAACCTGTTGTTCTACACATCTAAGCCCCTGGGGCCAGCCTCACTCACAGAAGGCCATATCATCCGACTGCAGACTGCATCAGCCCCAGACGCTCGTTAAATTTGCAGTGGCGGTCACCCATATCCCTGACCGCAAACCGTGAGTGGCGTCACGACTCATATATATATACAAAACCGACATACCTGTTGCCATATATATCCAAAAGAAGTCCCTGTGGCGTCCCTGAAGGTGGAGTTATGTCCCTGGGGTGACTACTGCAGGTGGGCTTCACATTTGGTGTCACTAACAGGATCAAGGACTAGACCTGTTTAGACAGGTGACAGTGTGCCTCAGCGGTCCGTTCGAAAAATTTGAACCGCCGCCATTTTGTCACCGTTAAAAGCGCGCAATTTTAAAAGCTGCCGCCCGCACAAAAGAAAAAGTAACCACCCACGGAGAGGAGTGACAGTCCCAGCATGGGAAGAGCGCTGTGACACAGTGAAAGGAGAAGATGGGAGAGGATCTGTCCCCGGACTGCGAGGATGTCCCAGTACTGTGGGAGGAGAACAATCAAAAACGAAACTAAGACTAAAGCTTGACCAGAACCTGATGAGCAACGATAGAGACAAGATGGCTTCAGCGGAAGGTGACAATAAGGAGCAGGGTTGGGCAAGGCCCATGACTGCAGAGGAGCTGGAGGCAGCAGTAGAGAGACTCGCTGACTGTATGGAGGAGCAGTGGAGGCGAGAGGTAGCCGCTTGGAGGAAGAGAATGATAATGGTGATTAGAAACCTGCTGTTGTCTGTGCAAAGAGGTCCGCCTGGAGGTGCCACCCTTGCTCAACCTGAGCCACCATTAGCAACAGTGACCCTGCTACAGGATGTCTCCAGCATGAACCTGAGTGAGTCCAAAACTGCCCCTGTGCGACCTGGTATGCTGACCACACCGGCATTAATATCCAAAGCTGGTGCGACGTACGGTGCGACGTACGGTGCAACGTCCGGTGCGACGCCCGCGGCCAGACCAGACCAGGCCGCAACACCTCCTGTCCTGGTTGCCAGACCAGAGGTGGTCACAGCGCCCCAGTTGCTGACTGGGCACCCAGCTCCTACCCCCAGACCTGAAGTGGTCACAGCACCCCAGCCACTGACTGGGGATCCAGATTCTGCCCCTAGACCAGAGATGGTCACAGCGCCCCAGTCGCTGACTGGGGTTCCGGCTCCTGCCCCCAGACCTGAGGTGGTCACAGAGCCCCAGTCACTGACTGAGGAACCAGTCCCTGCGCCCCAACCTGAAGTGAACACAGTATCTCCACAAATAAAGAAAGAACCGCAACCTTTGCCCTTGGCTCACCTGATTGCCAGGTACATAATCCACAAGCTGCCATCTCAACCTGAAGCGGTCATAGCACAGCACCCTCTCCGCTTGAGAGGGATTCATCGTCCTGCCTGGCTGCTGAAAGCTCATCCCCAGAGTTGCTACCCACCCGACCGGAGAAGGTCACAGCACCCTTTGAGAGAAAGGGAGGCCATGAGGCCACGCTGCTGTTCCCCTGCCGATCGGAGGAGTTTGCAGCACCCCCTACCAGGGAGAAATAACTGGTGTCATATAGTCGCGGCATGTATGTTACCTGGATGCCTGCTGATGACCAGGTAATGGTAATGCGGAGACCAGCCCGCAGAGAGCGGCGGTGAGAAAGAGCTAGATCCCCACGCCCCCTTGTAAAACTCACCCTAAATCATGAGAGAGAGCAAGTGGAGACCCGGGACCTGCAGGAAAAGCAGTCCCTGCGGTGGACCGGATTCCAGTCTATAGATCCCCTCCACAAAAGAACGGGGTATGAGTTTATTGTGGAGGCAGGGGTTAAAGAGGGAATCTTTGTGTCTCGGCGGGATGTACAGTCCCACCTGCAGCGGGGTCACCCAGGTCGTGACTTGTGTATGGGGTATGTTGTGGAATACACAAGGCATATGGGAGAGAGAGGCTGGTTTGCCTTGGACGTGGTACAGTGTCCAAGGGAAACCTTAGTGAGCTCAGACTCCACCGCCACCGCTTCTACCAGGTCCCCAGAGTCATCACCACCAGGGGACGCCCATGATGCAACCTCCAAGAGTCAGTGCACTGAAGTGCTAAGCACTGGCCTTGGAAGGCGTAAATCTATTTAAGTCTAAAATGTCTTTAAAGAGAACCTGTTTAGTTTAAAAATGTTTGAAAAGTAATGTTTAACATGTTTTAAAGTTAAGTAACGTTCAAGAAATTGTGCCCGCAAGAACCTTTGCAAGAACTTTTTAAAATATTCTTTAGCACCTGAATACGTTCACTTTAAAAAAAAAAAAAAAAAGGACCACAGGTTATCAACTGGCTATAACCCCAAACTCTCGGAGTGTAAAAAAAATTACCTCAGTGGTACCAGCCCCTGAGTCTGCCTGTTGAGGTGCATGGCTCTGCACCACCAGGGAGCACACCTGTTTATGGGGCCTGCTCTCCAACACAAAGAAGCTGGTACACCTGTTTATGGGGCCTACCTTACACTGCCATCCTCAGGAGAGGAAGATTGGAGGAAAGGTCTGGGATACAGATGGCCCAGACCTGGTCACAAAAGGGAATGGTAACCTGTCTCCTGAAAGTTTCTGGGTGGGACCAGGACTTGTGGGTGGTGGTAGTAGGGTATCTGGTATGTTGAAATGTAAATAACTCCCCTGTGTGGGAAAAGTTGTATTTAATTTTCTTGTCTTTGCAGACCGAGGACGTGCTGTTGATAACCAAGGGGGAATGGGACGCCCCTGACCTAGTCAGGCACCACTGAGTACTGCACTCATGCTGGGTCAGAGCTTCCAGGTAATTCCAAAGGCCAGAATGAGGTGTGTACGCATAGACACATAGCAACCAGGTCTCCCACACCATTAGATGGGACCCTTGGGTAGCCTCTAGAGTAGACTAGCCTTTAATTCTTATCAAGGGGTGTAGTGGAGGGGCTGGAAGCTAAGATGGAGAGGCTGTCAGGAAAGAAGTGGAGCGACCCAGTCTGGTAGCAGTGAGCGGCGGTTGCTAGGAGACGCAGACGCACGCACACGCTAGTGAGACCCTGCACATGGAGTAGCCGTTAGCGGGGGAGAACGGTTACCAGGTACTCAGTCAGAAAGATACCTGGAGAGAGGCAGTCGAGTACGGGGACTGCTGATGACTAGGCACGCATGGGGAACAGGTCCCTAGAGTAGACATCCATTTATTGATCTGCTAAACCTGCCGGTGAGGGGACTAGAGGTACCTCACCAACCATACAGAGTCTGAGCCTCAGCAGCAATGCGGGGACCCATAAGGAGACAGAGCTTGAAGCCATCTCACCTAGTCCACGCTGCCGGTAAACGGGCCAAAAAGGGACAAAAGGCAGTAGCGAGTATAGACCCCACAGTACTTCAAGTCAGGGGTTATCCGAACAAAGAAGTACTAGGAAGGCAAGTTAATGGTTAGCCCCAGATCAGCCTGAAGGAGTTCCTGGTTCCAACTGGTTTGTCTCAACATCGCCTGGGTTACCTCACGATAACAGCAAAAGTGAGTAAAAACAAGTTCAAAGACTTTCCGGACTGAGCCTGAGTTATTCTGTTGTTCTACACATACGAGCCCCTGGGGCCAGCCTTACTCACCGGAGGCCATATCATCCGACTGCACACTCCATGAGCCCCAGACGCTCGTTAAATTTGCAGTGGAGGTCACCCATATCCCTGACCGCAAACCGTGAGTGGTGTCACGACTCATATATCTACAAAACCGACATACCTGTTGCCATATATACCCAAAATAAGACCCTGTGGCATCCCTGAAGGTGGAGTGATGTCCCTGGAGCGACTACTGCAGGTGGGCTTCACAGTTACACTTCACACAAGTTGCCTCAATGGTTAACCATGCCAATGGCATTTGCTGTTCCAATAGTATGGAGATTAAAAGCAGTACTTCTGCATAATGGCAAAAAAAATCCATCTGTTCCTCTTACCTTTGCAGCAAGTCTGAAAGACATATGAAAATGTACGCATTTGTGGCGCCCCTGACCTGGTCAGGCACCACTGAGTACTGCACCCATGCTGGGGACAGTACAATACAGGTAATCCAGAAGGCTGACCGGGGTGTGGAACACAGGCGCATAGTGATCAGGTCTCACACATGTACCCATGAGAGGACCCCTGGGGATCCCAGGAGGGGGAAAAGCCTTGACCTTCACTGGAATAGTGGAGGGGGCCAAAAGCCTCCATCTCCTCTCAAGGGGTGTGGTAAGAGAGTCTGGTTGCTAGGTGGCGTAGGCAGGCACAAAAGGGAAAAGAGAAGGAGGAGTAAACAGTCTAGAGTCTGCAGCAGAGTGTGGAGGAGTGAGGAGCAGGAAAGTGCAGCTCAGACAGGAGCAGCAGTGAAGGTCCCAGATGTGAGCCGGTTCAGAGCAGAGTCCAGGGAGCTCCGAGGAGAGCTGACCCCTTCCCCTGGGCTGCTGTAGTCTGACAGCGTCCGCGCAGTGGCTACCGACGGGGGAGAACGGTCAACTAGGAGGGCTACCCGAAACCCATCTCCAGCTAGAGAGAGAGCACAGAGTGGGAAGTAAGGAGACTGCTAGGGAGTACCAGGCCCAAACGGGCGGCAGATCCCGAAGCGGAGATAGATCCAGCTTTCTTTTGCTAAACCTGCCGGTGTGGGGCTCTCAAAGCCCACGCCACAACACCACAAAAGCCGCAGCCACGTAGCCACAGTTAGGGCCCATAGCTCACAGGAGGCAAGAAGCTGGAGTGATCTGGCCCAGGCAACAAGCACACGGCAAACGAAGGGGAGTGAGGCTTCAGCAACTTCCCTGGGTGACCCCCATAGGGACTCAAAGTCGGGGTCACCCCAAACCACCAAGGGCTAAGGAAGGCGAGTTAGTAGTCACCCTCACAAGTCAGCCTGAAGGACACCTGGTTCCCACTTGGTTCATCCCAGCTACGCCCGGGTCACTCACCCTGCCATCAACTGTGAGTAAAAACCCTGAAAGACATCCTGCCTGTGTTGAGTCATTCTGCGCCTTGTAGTTCTACACATCTACACAGGGCCCTGGGGCTTGCCTCACTCTCAGGAGGCTACTACAACTGGCTGCACCCACCATCAGCCCCAGGCATCCCTTAACCTGCAGTGGCGGTCCCCCACTGACCGCAAATCTGAGAGTGGCGTCACGACAAACTATAAAGAAGAAGATCTCCTACCTGTGACCAGATCCAGCCGAGTGGAGTCCCTGAAGGTAATGCACAGACACATACTAGCGGGGCTTCACATCTGGCGTCACGAACAGGATAAGGACTAGACCTGTTCAGACAGGTGACCATGTGCCTGGGCGGTCCGCTTGAAAAATTGGAAGCGCCGCCATATTGCCACCATGAAAAGCGCGCTGAAAAACAACAGCAGCCCGCGCTGGAAGAAGTTACCGCCCACGAAGAGGTGTGGCTACCCAGAGATCCCCTGCAGAGTTCTGACCTCGCTTGTGAAGAGAGCGGAAGCGTCCAGAGACGGCGGGAAGGAAAGAGAGCCACAAGCCTGCTGCTGCAGAGAGAAGAGATGGAGTCCGGACGTGGATACCCAGAACCAGGCTCTGCTGCCTGGTGGTGCCGGGAGCTTGCTATCTTCTGCGATCAGCTGGAGGCCAGGATCATGCGACAGCTCAGTGAGGGACGCACGGAGCTTCTGGAGATGGCTGCGGCGGTTCGGACCTACGAGGAGGGAGCCGCGCGACGCCTGCCAGATCGAGCGGCGACGACTCAGATCCCGATGGTGCCACTGATGGGTGAGTCCAGAGTTGCCCCGGCCAGCGCAAGTGCTCCAACCCCTGCTGCTACGACCGCGGTCCCAGAAGAGGCGCCCGGCGCGGCGACGCTGAGCCAGGCCGCAGCCATGCCAGGTGCGGCCCGCCAAGCCCAGGCCGCCGCAGCGATGCCCTGCTCGGCCCGCCAAGCCCCGGCCGCCGCAGCGATGCCCTGCTCGGCCCGCCAAGCCCCGGCCGCCGCAGCGATGCCCTGCTCGGCCCACCAAGACCCGGTCCCTGCAGCGACGCCCAGCCCAGCCTGCACAGATCCCATCGCAGCTGCGACGCCGATCCAGGCCGCCGCCATACAGGGCGCGGCCCGCCAAGACCAGGCCGCCGCCATACAGGGCGCGGCCCGCCAAGACCAGGCCGCTGCCATACAGGGCGCGGCCCGCCAAGACCAGGCCGCCGCCATACAGGGCGCGGCCCGCCAAGAGATTGCATCACCATTTACCCCGGCCTGCAAGGCCAGAGCAGACACCGCTCCCCAGCCTAAGGAAGTCCCTACTAGGAAATCCCTGATAGGTGAAGACTCCGCATACTGGCAGCTGAAGGCTGACCTGGAGGCTAAGTTCCCACAGGAGATGGTGGACCGATACATGCTCCCTCCGAACACCCCTAAGGCAACCCCTGCAGCAACCACGCTGAAGAGTCCACCGCCTGGGCCAGCTGAGGAGCACTCATCCCCAGTGCTGCCATGACCAGAGTGCAGCGAAGAACTAAGGGGGAGAGGAGGGCAAGAAGCTGAGGAGTTGCCCCCGGAGCCAGCAGCAGTGTTAGTCCCAGAGCCGGAGATGCTGCCATATTCCCGCTGGGACGAGGAAGACCAGACACCTCCTGCTGAAGAAGAAGATCTGCCCCAAAGCCTCACCTGGGAGCTTGTAAGCTGCACTTCGCAGAATCCAGCCCGCAAGACACAGCGCCGTAGCAGAACTCAGTTTTCCCCTGCACCGCCATCCCCAGAGCAGAGAGATGACATCACGGCCAGAGACCTACAAGAAAAAAGGTTCCTGAGAAGAGCCAAAGCGCAGGTCCGAGGACCCCTTTGCAGAGGAGTAGTGGAGGACTTCAGCCTCAAGTCAGGATACGGGTTCATCGTAGCACCTGGCATAAAGGAAGGTATCTTCGTCAACAGAAAAGACGTCAGAGCTAATCTGCCCAGAGGACATCCTGGAAGGAACCTGCGTACAGGAGACTCCGTACAGTTTACCCTGCATCAAGGAGAAAGAGGCTGGTATGCCCTAGATGTAGTACCATGTCCCAAAGAAGAAAGGAAAGACAGTAATAAAGAAAGAAAAGACCAAAGACCTAATGATGAGACCACTACAGATGAGGAAAAAGGTCAAGAAACCAACAGGTGCCGCAGCCCTACAGGCCCAAGCCCTGGTGAAGAGGAGTCTGCATAAGTTCAAGTAAAGTACAGCAAGTTTTGACCAGTTGGAAAGTTTGTTTTGCAACGTTTTAAAAGTTCAAGTATGTGCCCACATAAACTGATGTGAGAAATAAACCTTAAGGCTATGAACTGGCTATAGCCACAAACTCTCGCAGTGTAAATAGTTACACCAGAGGGCACCACCACCACCAGAGTCAGCCTGTTTAGGGGCTTGGCTCGTCTGCAACCAGGGAGCCCGTCCGTATATAGGGCCTTGGCTTACCTGCAACCAGAGAGCATGCCTGTTTATGGGGCCTGGCTCTCCACCACAAAGAGGGTACCTGGTCAGCACCAACTGTGGAGGCCGCCTCTACATCCTGCCAGAAGAGGCTGAAGGCGCGGATCCACCAGGCCAGGTATACCCTGAAACCACCAGCCCATGGAAGCCGCCTCTACATCCTGCCAGAAGTGGCTGAAGCCGCGGCCAACGGGAGAGGCAGATTGGAGGAAAGGTCTGGGGAAGTAGATGGCCCAGATCTGGTTACCAAAAGGACCGGTGACCTGCCTCCTGAAAGGGTTTGGGTGGGTTAACGGACTTGTGGGTGGAGGGTGGTGATGTATGGTACCTGGTGCTTTTAAAATGTTTTACATGTTTTAACGTTTTATGCATTTTAAAATGTTGTCTTGCAGCCCGAGGACGTGCTGGTGATAACTAAGGGGGAATGTGGCGCCCCTGACCTGGTCAGGCACCACTGAGTACTGCACCCATGCTGGGGACAGTACAATACAGGTAATCCAGAAGGCTGACCGGGGTGTGGAACACAGGCGCATAGTGATCAGGTCTCACACATGTACCCATGAGAGGACCCCTGGGGATCCCAGGAGGGGGAAAAGCCTTGACCTTCACTGGAATAGTGGAGGGGGCCAAAAGCCTCCATCTCCTCTCAAGGGGTGTGGTAAGAGAGTCTGGTTGCTAGGTGGCGTAGGCAGGCACAAAAGGGAAAAGAGAAGGAGGAGTAAACAGTCTAGAGTCTGCAGCAGAGTGTGGAGGAGTGAGGAGCAGGAAAGTGAAGCTCAGACAGGAGCAGCAGTGAAGGTCCCAGATGTGAGCCGGTTCAGAGCAGAGTCCAGGGAGCTCCGAGGAGAGCTGACCCCTTCCCCTGGGCTGCTGTAGTCTGACAGCGTCCGCGCAGTGGCTACCGACGGGGGAGAACGGTCAACTAGGAGGGCTACCCGAAACCCATCTCCAGCTAGAGAGAGAGCACAGAGTGGGAAGTAAGGAGACTGCTAGGGAGTACCAGGCCCAAACGGGCGGCAGATCCCGAAGCGGAGATAGATCCAGCTTTCTTTTGCTAAACCTGCCGGTGTGGGGCTCTCAAAGCCCACGCCACAACACCACAAAAGCCGCAGCCACGTAGCCACAGTTAGGGCCCATAGCTCACAGGAGGCAAGAAGCTGGAGTGATCTGGCCCAGGCAACAAGCACACGGCAAACGAAGGGGAGTGAGGCTTCAGCAACTTCCCTGGGTGACCCCCATAGGGACTCAAAGTCGGGGTCACCCCAAACCACCAAGGGCTAAGGAAGGCGAGTTAGTAGTCACCCTCACAAGTCAGCCTGAAGGACACCTGGTTCCCACTTGGTTCATCCCAGCTACGCCCGGGTCACTCACCCTGCCATCAACTGTGAGTAAAAACCCTGAAAGACATCCTGCCTGTGTTGAGTCATTCTGCGCCTTGTAGTTCTACACATCTACACAGGGCCCTGGGGCTTGCCTCACTCTCAGGAGGCTACTACAACTGGCTGCACCCACCATCAGCCCCAGGCATCCCTTAACCTGCAGTGGCGGTCCCCCACTGACCGCAAATCTGAGAGTGGCGTCACGACAAACTATAAAGAAGAAGATCTCCTACCTGTGACCAGATCCAGCCGAGTGGAGTCCCTGAAGGTAATGCACAGACACATACTAGCGGGGCTTCACACATTCAGCTGTCAAAAATATATTCCTAGAACTACTAGTGGAATATTTGTGGTGATCTGATGGTAATAGACTTGGTGCTTGTGTTGCAGCTTGGCATTGCAAAGTGTTGTTGTTTTCTCTGCGAATGGGAAAGAAGGGACCATACAAACTATTTCAGAACACAAAACATTGACCACCAAGAAACTGTTTGACTCCTGGAAGAAAAATATCCTGCATCAGTCACTAGCAGCTCCATAAAAGTTTTCCTTTTGCCCCTCCACATAAAAATTAGGCTGATGATCGACTTTGTCAAGGCGATGTATTGTGATGGCAAGGGTTTAGCATACCTTAGAAAAAAGTTTTCACTAGTCAGTGAGGCCAAAATCAAGAAAAGAATTTTTATGGGACCACAAAAAAGGGAAATTGAAAACAAAGCGAGATTGAAGCCCTAGTGTGGGAGTCATTGGAAAATGTATGGGGGAACCTCCTTGGCAACCATAATTCACTAAACTATAATGGTCCTTTACCACAATTACACTGCCACTGACTTTACTCGCCCCTCTTTTGAGGTGCACTCTGTCTGCAACCACTCCCCTCCAGCCTCCAAGTGGCTGTCATTTACCACTCCCCATGGCCTGCCACCACCTTTCTTGACCACTTCACCACCTGGCTACTTAATTTCCTTTAAACTGACATCCCCACTATCATTATGGCAGACTTTAACATGCCCATTGACATTTCCCACTCAGGTGTCTCTAAACTTTAAACACTAAATTCTTTTCTCGGCCTCACTCAATGGTCCTCCACAGCTACTCACAAATGTGGTCACACACTGGACTGAGGTCTTCACCCTCCTTTGTTCAATTCCTAACCTCTGAAACTCACCTCTGCCTCTGTGTGACCACAACTTACTCACATTCTCCTCTCTCTCCTCACCTTGCACTCAACCCTTACCCCACAAACTGGCACTCCCTCCCAGAAATCTCAAACACCTTGATTTACATTCACTCTGAGTCCCTCTCACAAACATACCTTCCTTCCTACAGCACTCGATTTTTTCGCTCCCTTACGCATACCAAAACTTGCACAATCAACAGGCAACCCTAGCACACCATCCAGACTAAAGAGTTGAGGAGAGCCTCTAGGGTTGCCTAAGTGTAGATGGAAGAGATTCCATTCCAATGAGAACTTCATCACATACAAGTATTCACTTGCCAATTTCAAGTCCACAGCCACTGCTGCAAACGAAACCTATTTCTGATCTCCATAACCTCTGTCTCACAACCCTAAACAATTATTCAACAGTTTGAATTCTCTCATCCATCCCTCAGCACCTTCTCAATCTCCTTTCATCTCAGGGAAAGACTTTACCTCATTTGTCAAGCATAAGATTGAAAAAATCAGAGAAAGTTTTGGCCCACAGTCCCCGCTGCCCCTTCCCACAACTGCTGAGCCCTCTTCCTCCATAACCAGCTTCTCCCCTATGACAGAAGATCCGCTCTCCTCTTTTCTCTCCAAATCACATCTCACCTGTGCACTTGACCCAATGCCGTACCACCTCAACCCAACCTCACAACAGTATTCATCCCAAACCTAACCCATCTCTTCAACCTATCACTAACAACCAGTGTCTTCCCCTCATGCTTTAAACATGCCTCGATCACTCCCATCCTCAAACATCCCGCCCTTGACCCATCTTTTGTGTTTAGCTATCGCTCCATATCACTGCTCCCTTATGCCTCAAAACTACTGGAACAGCATGTCCATCTTCCTCTTTCCTCCCATCTCTCTTTTGCTCCTTCTTTGACCAGTTACAATCTGACTTCCGACTACATCATTCAACCGACACTGGTCTAACTAAAGACACCAATTACCTACTAACCACCAAAGACAAGTGACACTAATCTGTCCTCCTCCTCCTAGACCTGTCTTCTGCCTTTGACACTGTGGACCATTCCCTCTTGCTACAGATTCTTTCATCTCTTGGTATAACAGACAGTGCTATCCTGGATCATTTCATATCTAACAAACTGGACTTTCAGTGTCTCCCTCACTCACACTACCTCCTCATGTTGCCCCCTATCTGTAGATGTCCCCCAAGGTTCAAGTTCTAGAACCCCTGCTGTTAACCATCCACACCTTTGGCCTGAGACAGCTCATAGAGTCCCACAGCTTTCAGTGTCATCTCTACGATGATATGCATATCTACCTCACTGGACCTGATATAACTTCCTTACTAACCAAAATCCTGCATTGTCTGACTATTATTTCATTGCCCAAAGACTTTGTTTCAAAACACTAACTATGACATAGAAAGCCATCCACAATCTGTCTTCTCCATACATAATGTGACCTAGTCTCCTGGTACATGCCTGTATGCAACTTCTGATCTTCACAAGATTTCCTTCACTCCACTTATCTGCTCTTCCCACAATCACATACAAGATTTCTCCTGTGCCTCACCCATACTCTGGAACTCTCTTCACCAACATATCAGACTTTTGCATATGTGTAAACCCTCAAAAGGAATTTCAAGATTACAACCTGCAGTATCCCTCAGTCCACTATACCACCGCACAACCAACTCTACCCTCACCTACTGTATTTTCACCCTTCCCCCTTAGTACACTATGTACACTGCATGACCAGTTCTAACCTTACCTACCGTATCCTCACCCATCTCTTGTAGACTGTAAGCCCTCACAGGCCAGGTCCTTTCTGTACCTATCTGTGCCTTGAATTTTTCATGATTATTGTGCTTGTCTACATATGCCCCTTTACATATAAAGCGCCATAGAAAAAATGACACTATGATAATAAATAATAATTATAATAGAGATCTTGAGACTAAGATATTGCATTGTCACAAAGAATTGGGTGCAATATGTCTCTCAACATAAATTTCCTTGACTCCAATTTAGATTTTTTTCCTCAAAAACCTTGGAAATGTCAGTGACATGCATGACTAGTAGTTTCATTAGGACATTGTACTACTTAAAGCCCGATATAAAGGGAAATAGAGCCCAAAAATTCTTGCAGATTGCTGATGGATACTAAAAGGGACATACTTGGAGCCTAATATTCAAGAAAATTGAACAATATTATTTTTAAATAATTAAAAAAAACAAGTCTTGAATTAAGTAATTTTTGTTAAAAATAAAATTTTCAAAACTGTAAACACGTGTTACTCAAAATCCAACGAGTTTAGGCAAACTGCCTTAGTCATGGTATAATTATGTGTATGGTGTCACGCTCCCCGGGTCCTCTGCTCCGCTCCCCGGGTCCTCTGCTCTGCTCCCCGGCTCACCTGCCACGCTCCCCGCTCTCCAGCCTCCTGTGCCCACGCTTCCCAAGCCTCCGGGTTCCCGCTCCCGGCGCCCGTCGGCTTCCCAGTCCCTGGCCGGCCCTGCTGCGTCCTCCTCTCAGCTTCCTGCCCTGGCTTCTGGCACCTGGGCCGCGCGCATGCGCATTAGGGCGCGCGCGCGGTCACTGGCCCTTTCTTAAAGGGCCAGTGTCCACTGACAGGAAATGATGCATACAGGTACAGGGTATAAAGGGGGTTAATGTCCAAGGGAGCGGGGCCTGTTCTTCGTGTTTTCCCAAGCTAGGAGTCAGGTCTCCTTGTGTTCTGTGAGATACTTACCTCTCTGTCTTCTAGAGCCGATCCTGCAACGCCATCCGGTCCTGCTGTATCTCGAACCCCGAACGCTGCCCATCTGCCATCCTGACAGTCCGTACCATCTCGGTTCCCTGCGGTGACCCGTCATCTCGCTCCAACGGTTCCGGACCCCGCCAGACATCATCACGGCTTCCGAACCTGAGCTCCGTCACCCGGACCACCATCAGTGACCTCGTGGTCCCAGGGACTTCTCCATTGTGTTCCAGTGCACGGACTGTCCTGCTACCTAAAGTGCTCCGGCTACCTGACTCCTTTCCCTCATCGGGGAGTTCGGCCCAGTGGATCCACCTCCCGGGTCTGCCCGTCTATCTGGCCCTAACAGTAAGAACAGGCCATGGATCCCGCCGAAGCACTAGCGGCCTTGCATGAGGAACTCCAACGCCAGCGTGAAGTCCAGACCCGCATGCTGAACTTTATGACCTCCGTGGACGCCCGCTTGAACACGCTACAAGCCTCAGTCACATCTTCAGCGCCTCGGGTCTCTACTAGTCAATCCACGGCCCCCGATCCCGTGGCAGCCTCCTCGGATGCTTCCAGACTGCGTTTGGCCTCACCACCCCGGTACGCCGGAGATCCCAAGACCTGCAGGGGGTTTATAAACCAATGCTCCCTCCATTTCACGCAGCTGCCACATTTGTTTGCCTCTGACCAAGCCAAGGTCGCCTTCATCATGTCTCACCTAGAGGGCGAGGCACTGGCGTGGATGAACCCTTTGTGGGAGAAGGAGGACCCTATGACCAAGAACCTCCAGGAGTTCCTGCAGGCCTTTCGCAGCACCTTTGACGAACCCGGACGCGCCTCCGCGTCTGCTTCATCTCTTCTCCGGTTACGTCAGGGGACTCTGACGGTGGGTCAATACGCCATCCGTTTCCGCACCTTGGCTTCAGAACTCGGGTGGAATAACGAGGTCCTAACCGCCGCCTTCTGGGAAGGACTCTCGGGTCGAATCAAAGATGAGCTGGCTGGACGTGACGTACCGTCCACCCTGGACGCCCTGATTACCCTAGCGACTCGAGTGGACATACGCTTTCAGGAGCGGTCCAAAGAGGTGTCCCGTGAGAGACGTCCGGTAAGGCATTCCTCTCCTCCACAGAAGCCCGCCGTACTCCAGTCAATGGCCTCTGGTGTCTCCGTCCATGAGCCCATGCAGATCGACCGTGTGCGACAGTCTGAACAACGCCGAGCAGAGCGGCTCGCCAAGGGTCTCTGCTTCTACTGCGGAGAGGGCACACACCTGCTACGCTCCTGTCCAGAGAGGCCGGGAAACTCCAAAGCCTAGGGTTGGTAGGAGAGGCCACCCTAGGTGCTGGGACTCTCTCAGACCCAGTTACATGGACTGTGCAAGTGACAACGGGAGAGACGCGGTTTACGGCGGAGGCGTACCTCGATTCTGGGGCAGCAGGCAATTTCATCCAGCAGGCCATGGTGGACAAATACCAGGTGCCTGTTACTCCACTCGCCAAACCTCTTGTGATTGCCCCTGTGGATGGGAGACCCCTCTCTGACACCATCTCCTGGATCACCAAGCCGCTTGAACTGCGTATCGGTGCTCTGCACACCGAGAACATCGCTCTCTACGTCCTCCCACATATGTCACATCAAATCCTGCTGGGCCTTCCTTGGTTGCGGACACACGAGCCTTCAGTCAGCTGGGGTACTGGCGATATCACTCGATGGGGGTCTTCTTGCCATGAGAAGTGTCTGAAGACCATACAACCTATCCGGCGACCTCCGGTTCCCGAGTCCCTACCGGGACTGCCCTCAGCCTATTGGTCCTTCGTGGACGTCTTTGATAAGAAGGAGTCCGAAGTACTTCCGCCACATCGTCCTTACAATTGTGCCATTGACCTGCTCCCGGGAACTACACCACCTCGAGGACGGATATATCCACTGTCTCCAGCCGAAACAAGGGCCATGTCTACGTACATCACAGAGAGCCTGGCTAAGGGATTCATTCGGAGATCCTCCTCTCCTGCTGGAGCAGGCTTCTTCTTCATAAAGAAGAAAGAGGGCGACCTACGCCCATGTATAGACTACCAGGGATTGAACCTAATCACCGTAAAAAACAAGTACCCCCTGCCGCTCATCCCCGAATTGTTTGATCGGCTCAGAGGAGCTCGTGTGTTCACCAAGTTGGATCTTCGGGGTGCCTACAACCTGGTCCGTATCCGCTCAGGGGATGAATGGAAGACCGCGTTCAACACTCGCGATGGGCACTATGAATACTGCGTGATGCCCTTCGGCCTGTGTAACGCACCAGCAGTCTTCCAAGAATTAGTGAACGATGTGTTCCGGGACCTTCTCTACGTTTGTGTGGTGGTATATCTGGATGACATCCTTGTCTTCTCTCCGGACCTCCAGACCCACCGAGAGAACGTGCAACTGGTTCTACAAAGACTGAGAGAGAATCGTCTGTACGCCAAGTACGAGAAGTGCGTCTTCGAACAGTCTTCTCTCCCCTTCCTGGGTTACCTCATCACCGATACCGGACTGCAGATGGATCCAAAGAAGGTCTCTTCCGTTCTCAACTGGCCTCCTCCTTCTGGACTGAAGGCAATCCAATGCTTTCTGGTATTCGCCAACTATTACCGCCAGTTTATTCCTCACTTCTCGGCTCTGACTGCTCCTCTTTCCGCCTTGACCAAGAAGGGGGCTAATCCAAAGGACTGGTCACCTGCGGCCGACGCCGCGTTTGGCTCTCTAAAGCGAGCCTTTGCCTCCTCTCCTGTACTCCACCGTCCAGACTTAAACCGCCAGTTCACCTTGGAGGTGGATGCCTCCTCCTCAGGAGCCGGAGCAGTGCTCATGCAGAAGTCCTCCTCCGGGAAGATGGTGACTTGCGGTTTCTTCTCCAAGAGCTTCTCCGCCCCTGAACGCAATTACACCATCGGTGATCGAGAGCTATTGGCAGTCAAACTGGCTCTGGAGGAATGGCACTATCTTCTGGAAGGAGCAGTGTACCCCGTCATTATTTACACGGACCACAAAAACCTGGAATACCTGCGGACGGCTCAGCGACTGAACCCACGGCAAGCCAGGTGGTCCTTGTTCTTTGCCCGGTTCAACTTCCAGCTCCATTTCCGACCCGCGAACAAGAATGTACGCGCTGATGCCTTGTCTAGGTCTTTCATGCCCATGGAGCAGGAGGAAGAGACATCCCAACCCATCATCTGTCCTAGTAAGATCATTCCGGTGGCTCCTGTCACCCTGGCCCAGATACCGCCTGGGAAGACCTATGTCTCTGAGACTGACAGGCAAAAAGTGTTACACTGGGGCCATGCCTCGAAAACAGCCGGTCATGCAGGTCAGAAGAGAACATGGAGTGCGATTGCACGTCATTACTGGTGGCCATCTCTTCGCACGGACGTCGCCTCTTTTGTCTCTGCCTGCTCCTCCTGTGCCAGGAACAAGACTCCCAAACACCTGCCATATGGTCGTCTTCTGCCTCTGCCTATACCCTCAGTTCCCTGGCAACACATAGCGATGGACTTTATTACGGACTTGCCATTGTCCTCCGGACACACAGTCATATGGGTCGTGGTGGATCGGTTCTCTAAAATGGCCCATTTCGTTCCTATGGCTGGACTGCCCTCTGCCCAGGAACTCGCGGACGCCTATATACATCACATCTTCCGCTTGCATGGCTTTCCATCACACATAGTGTCCGACAGAGGAACTCAGTTCACCTCCCGCTTCTGGAGGGCTCTCTGTAAACATCTGGGAGTGACTCTGGACTTTTCTTCGGCCTACCATCCTCAGTCGAACGGCCAAGTGGAACGGGTCAATCAGATATTGACCTCTTTCTTACGTCACTACGTCAACGCCCATCATGACGATTGGTCCACGCTTCTTCCTTGGGCTGAATTCTCCCATAACCACCACGTCAGTGAGTCCTCCTCCAGTTCTCCCTTCCATGTCGTCTACGGACTTCAGCCGTCTGTCCCATTGCCTGTATCCTCTTCCTCGGATATCCCTGCTGCTGATGCAGTACTCCGTGACTGTACAACCATTTGGGACTCAGTTAAGGCCTCCCTTGCACGTGCATCCCTGCGGATGAAGAGGCACGCGGACAAGAGACGTCTGGATCCTCCGTGTTTCTCTCCGGGAGATCTCGTCTGGCTTGCTTCCAAATACATCCGACTGAAGATACCATCCTACAAGCTGGGACCTCGCTACATCGGACCGTTTAAAGTCCTCGGCAAGATCAATGAGGTCTCCTACAAACTACAGCTCCCGGCCACGATGAGGATACCCAACTCCTTCCACGTGTCTCTGCTCAAGCCGGTTGTCCTTGGTCCCTTCTCTGCTGCCGCCAGTCCGGCTCCTCCTCCTATTGCTGAGGACGACATCTATGCGGTAAGGGATATCGTGGCCATGAAGACCGTACGAGGTTGACAGTTCTTCCTGGTGGACTGGGAAGGGTATGGTCCTGAGGATAGGTCCTGGGAGCCCAGAGAGAATGTGGGTACTCCTCTGATCCGTGCCTTCCTGTCCCGGTTGCGGGGAGGGGGGCGTGGGGGGGGGTACTGTCACGCTCCCCGGGTCCTCTGCTCTGCTCCCCGGGTCCTCTGCTCCGCTCCCCGGGTCCTCTGCTCCGCTCCCCGGCTCACCTGCCACGCTCCCCGCTCTCCAGCCTCCTGTGCCCACGCTTCCCAAGCCTCCGGGTTCCCGCTCCCGGCGCCCGTCGGCTTCCCAGTCCCTGGCCGGCTCTGCTGCGTCCTCCTCTCAGCTTCCTGCCCTGGCTTCTGGCACCCGGGCCGCGCGCATGCGCATTAGGGCGCGCGCGCGGTCACTGGCCCTTTCTTAAAGGGCCAGTGTCCACTGACAGGAAATGATGCATACAGGTACAGGGTATAAAGGGGGTTAATGTCCAAGGGAGCGGGGCCTGTTCTTCGTGTTTTCCCAAGCTAGGAGTCAGGTCTCCTTGTGTTCTGTGAGATACTTACCTCTCTGTCTTCTAGAGCCGATCCTGCAACGCCATCCGGTCCTGCTGTATCTCGAACCCCGAACGCTGCCCATCTGCCATCCTGACAGTCCGTACCATCTCGGTTCCCTGCGGTGACCCGTCATCTCGCTCCAACGGTTCCGGACCCCGCCAGACATCATCACGGCTTCCGAACCTGAGCTCCGTCACCCGGACCACCATCAGTGACCTCGTGGTCCCAGGGACTTCTCCATTGTGTTCCAGTGCACGGACTGTCCTGCTACCTAAAGTGCTCCGGCTACCGGACTCCTTTCCCTCATCGGGGAGTTCGGCCCAGTGGATCCACCTCCCGGGTCTGCCCGTCCATCTGGCCCTAACATATGGCAATTCTGGCTTTTACGATTTTTTAAAAAATGAAGTTTTTACTTATGGGGAAATTTTCACTGAACATTTTTTTTTTATCTGTGTTCCTTTGCTTGAAGCCTGGACCTGTGTGGTTCATTATGGTGTTACAAGGACCGATGAGCTGTTCCGCCCATCCCTTCACTACTGTTTAGTTTACTAAAACTCCCAGCCTGATAGAAAAATTCAGAAAGAAGATTTGATATAAAGAAACAAATTACTATATGAAACAGCCTATTTCATGCATTTTACACAAAAAGAGTTAAATTTTGAAAGCCAATGGGAAACAAAAAATAGATTCAACACTGCCCATCTGGACACCACATTACTACTAGTAAGAGAACAAGAAAAGTATATCAATACTCATTTCTCAGGTGTATGTGCTCACCATCACTTCATGAAATCTTGAGAAAAGAAAAATGGCTAATGATGAGCAAGCACTAAAATCCTTGAGTGCTGGGTACTGGAATAAAGTAGGCTGGATGCTCCAATGGGCTCAATAACAAGTGTAATGGAAGTCCATCGAAAACTCGAGCATTTTATTGGAAGATTTCTAGACTCCTAAAGCCTATGCAAGTGTATACTAGAAGGAGGTACTTCAATACACCCTGAAAGACACGTAGCAGAGGGACTCAGAACATTTTTGTTCTAATTAGTAAGAGCAGGACTCCTTCACCAATAAAGCCTATGCAGTATATGCAGAGGCTGCCAAAAATCAGAAGGAGAGACTGCAAAACATTCTGGAAGACACGTAGAAAAGGGCACCAGCAATATTTTTTTTCCAGGAGTGGGTCTCCTACACTAGTAAAGCCTATACACTATGTGCAAGGGCTTCAAAAAATTAGAAGAAGGAAATCCATTGCACCCTGGCAGACACATAGAAGAGCGCATCAGAAAATTGTTTCTCATTTTGATAACAGTCAGCCTGTCAGCATTTTTATTTGACAGGCAGATGCGCCTATCAATTATTACGTCCCTGGTGGCACTAAAAACCCATTCTGACAAAACAAAATCAGCATGGCAGGCCAGGAGCTCCAAAGATTAGACAGAGTGTTCCTTCCACATGTCCTGCTTGGATACTCAATAGTTGTACAGCACAGAGGAATCATGGAGGACACTCATGCTGTCAGCTAGGTTATCCTTCATCATCTTCCAAAAATGTTCCCTCCTTGTCAGACTACCCTAGGCAAACAGAACCTGGGCACTGGCAGGGTCTAGTGATACTATCCTAGACCTTTGATAATGTTCCCCTGCTTCTGTTAGACCTAGTCTGTGTCTCCCTTGTCTCTCCTCCTTGGCTGCTCAAGAAACTGTGACCTCCACTGCCAGCACTGTCAGATGGGAATTTTTGCATATTAGAGGCACCTAGTCAGGGAATATTGCATTTCCGTGTAATGCTGCTGCCACTGCTGCAACATGCAACCAAAAATCCTTTCAGAGCCAATTATAATAGATTCTATTGTCTAACAATATTACTCTTAGCTACAATTAGTGTAGGTAGATCTGCTGGAGAAAGGACAGTGTATTAGATGCATCTAGTAAGGGATTATTTCCTTGTAGTCCTTGGTGGTGTCACGTACAACCAAAAGTCCTTTTCGGGGCCAATATATGTACAGTAGATTTTATACTCTAATAATACCACTCTTAGATGCACATCTAATTTAAAATGCACAAGCGTGCAGTAAGGGACAGGGAAGTTGACGTCTTTGGAGGTGGTGCATGCAGAGACCGTGACCATACGACAGGGCAACTGACACAAAGGGTGGCCAAGGAAACTTTATGAATGCTTATTTTTTGCTTGACAAGATATAGTCTCCTGTTTCACCATTTTTTAATAAATCACAATATCCCTAAACAATTTGCTTTTGTTTCCCCCCAAAAGTGGTGAAGCTTCAATAGACTACAATTCACACCATGGTCTGAATAAGGTATTCAGACCAATGAGGCTTAGGAAATTAGGATAATTTAAAAAATATTAATTTTTATTCAATATTCATTATATTAAAAGTATTAAAAAGTTCCACAATATATCAACTGAGGACATGGAAGTAGGCCACAATAATTAGGTTATATGGGCAATGACACAATTGCAAGTGCACTATGTGAAATCATTTATTGTCTCAATTTGCATAGTAATCATTGTATAATGCTACAATCTATGCATAGTTAAATGAGATGAAAGTGCTCTGTGCTATGCAATATCGCTGACACTTCTAAACCACCCGAATAGTAAGATGTGCATGTCTAATGCTACTCCTTGTCTAAGGCTGAATAGTCCAGTCATAAATGACCATACAAATATAGGAGACACACAGATAAGAACAATACTTACTACTGGTCGCTAGATCCATTTACCACTACCCAATGTACGTTTCACCACTTCTTCTTCGGGGGTACATATCATTAAATTTGACCTTTGATTACATTTGTTTTACACTCTTTGGGAGGTTGAATATAAAAACTAAAATTCAATTCTGGAAAAATTAAATACATCAGGCACATGTCAGATGTGAAAAATTGGGTTGGGTTCAGAAGATCAAAACAGGATTCAACAATTAGGGGTTTAAATGGTTCAACAGTCTTTGAATGTTGAATTTACTCCTGATATTAAATATGTTTTCAGATATTATTGCTTCTAATACATCTTGATGTTCTGCCAACAAACTACTTATTACAAGGACACTAAAATAAACAAATATATAACTTTACCATCTGAAAATTGAATCTATCCTCTTACATTAATCAATTAGAGGAAACCTGTCGGCAAATTTTTGCATGCTGTAGAATTGGTATCCTTGTGCCCCAAAAGAAAAACCTTTGTGCCAGTCATTAAATAAAAGGGATTGGCAACAATTCACTAAAAGTTTGCCACTTAGTAGGAAAAAAAGGTTATCCAGATAATTATAAGAAGTAAGCTTAGCACAAACAAGGATGAAGGCTTGATACTTTTGGAAAGATGAGTATATTTATTAGGATCTGACATTAATGAAAACAGACAAATTCCAATGTTTAAATCATTGCATAGGTCTTTTTCAATGATATCTGTATAAGGAAGGAGCTGGGTATATGTTGATGTGTGGCACAGGCGTCTGCTATATTGCCACATATCATTATATACAGTACCAATATCTTCCAAACATATTGGAGAACTTAAAACAGCTATTCTATGTATGTAGACTTAAGAAAATAACTCTGCTTCTTCATGTAATTCCAGACAGACTAAAGCGGGCTTTACACGCTGTGACATCGCTAATGCGAACTCGTTGGGGTCACGGAATTCGTGACGCACATCCGGCCGCATTAGCGATGCCGTTGCGTGTAACACCGATAACACCGAAATCGTTAATCGGCGACACGGGGGTCCATTCTCAAATCTCGTTACTGCAGCAGTAACGAGGTTGTTCCTCGTTCCTGCGGCAGCACAGATCGCTGCGTGTGACGCCGCAGGAACGAGGAAGCTCCCCTTACCTGCCTCCCGGCCGCTATGAGGAAGGAAGGAGGTGGGCGGGATGTTACGTCCCGCTCAGCTCCGCCCCTCCGCTGCTATTGGGCGGCGGTTCAGTGACGTCGCTGTGACGCCGCACGGACCGCCCCCTTAGAAAGGAGGCGGTTCGCCCGTCACAGCGACGTCGCCGGACAGGTATGTATGTGTGACCGGTCTGGGCGATGTTGTGCGGCACGGGCAGCGATTTGCCCGTGTCGCGCAACAGATGGGGGCGGCTACCCACACTAGCGATATCGGGACCGATATCGCAGTGTGTAAAGTAGCCTTTAGGGCTCTTATGAAGAATATTTCATTACTAGTGTTGAGCGAGTATGCTTGTTACTACTCGGTACTCGCACGAGTATCACTGTACTCGGGCTACTCGGCGGGGACTGAGTAATCTCGCGATACTCGTGCTGTACTCGTGGTCTTCATCCCTGCATGTTGGCGCTCTTTTGAGAGCCAGCCCTCATGCAGGGATTGGCTGGCAGACCACTGCAATGCCACAGCCCTGTTAGTTGTGGAATTGCAGTGATTGGCCGGCCCGCACAGCGTGACCGAGCCTTTATACCGGCGGGCGCGCTGTGCTCTGCACACAGCCATCCAGACAGTCAGTGCAGGGAGAGGGTTGCTGCTTCAGGGAAAGGTTTGCGGCCCTTTATAGTTAGTTCCGGAGCAGGGCTGCAAACAGTGTGACCAGAAGTCCTTCTCAGGACATACAATAAGTTGTATACAGGCAGGCAGGGTATAGCCAGGTCGGAGTACAGTAGCAGAGTCCTTCTCAGGACTATTCTAGTTGTATACAGGCAGGCAGGGAATAGCCAGGTCGGAGTACAGTAGCAGAGTCCTTCTCAGGACTATTGTTGCTATATACAGGCAGGGTATAGCCAGGTCGGAATACAGGCTAGTGACCAGAAGAGTCCTTGTCAGGACTATTGTAGCAGTATACAGGCAGGCAGGCAGGCAGGCAGGGTATATAGCCATTCCTAGTGGTGACCGTATACCAGCCTTCATCATCATATCTGGGGCTGGTGTACACAGTCTAAAACAGTCCAGATAGTGTCAGACTTCTCAGTAATTGTCGCTCCTAAAAACCTGTTAGGTTCTTAGTGCGTCCGTGCTTGCATTTAAAAACCGCACATGTGTGCCTGTCGGTGGCAGCGTACAGGTGCACTTGTGTGCGTTTTTCACAAACTATTATATAACGCACAAGTGTAGTGTATAATACACGTCAGTCAGCAGTGTCTGATAGTGTCAGACTTCTCAGTAATTGTCGCTCCTAAAAACCTGTTAGGTTCTTAGTGCGTCCGTGCTTGCATTTAAAAACCGCACGTGTGTGCCTGTCGGTGGCAGCGTACAGGTGTGTGTCGCCCTGGGCAAGCCAAGGGACACAGGTCACACACCACCACACCCTACATCCCAGGTAGGAACATCTAAGCTAACCAAAAATCCTTGTTGCCTTCCTCCAGAGACTGATGATTCACACCAGGGGGTGGGCCAGGCGGTTGGCTCCGCCCACCGAGGAGATCACAGCTCTGGAGGCGGGAAAAACCAAGAGTCTAGTCAGGGAGGAGGAAGTGGAAGGAGTGGAGGAGTAGCCCAGACAGGGCTAAAGTAAACAGCTAAGTGAAAGTGAAGAAAGAAAAGTAGTAAAGGAGGACAGCAAGAGTGGTGACAGAACAGAAGGAGTGTACAAAAGCCTGAGGTAGTCCAGCTGTGTGCAGGACAGGTCAGCAAGGTCAGCAACGGCGGTGACTGTCTGGAGGGGGACCGTTTGGAAGTTCCTGGAAGGACCCCGCAGGCTGTGTGCCCGGCGGTCTGGAGCAGTGTTCCGAAGGACAGTCAGCACCAGGGCAGGGGCCTCTCGGACCCCGGCAAGGCTTGGAGTCGCCATAATTTGCCGAATCCGTCAGTGAAGGGGACGTAGATCCCCCAACAACCAAGTCCCGATTGAAGGCAACAGCCCAGCCAGTGTAAGAGAGACACTGCCACCGCCAAGGCACCAGTTTCTTAGGGCCAGCGCCTGCGGACAAAGAGTAGAGCTCCTCCGGTCCAGCTTGAAGCCGGGGAGCGGGTTACTGGTGGGGACCCATCGCAACCAACAAGTACACAAAGGTGCTAGGAAAAGGGACATCACCGTCACCTACCGGGAGAGCAAGTGCAGCCGTCCGTGGGACCGTCTTACCAGCCGTTTGGTTTACCGTAAAAACTGTGTCAACGTCTCAGGCTGAGTGAGTACCACAGTGCCGCAAGGCACAGCGCTGCCCCCGCGTCCCTGCGCCCACCAGGCCCTGCACCTCCCAAGCCATCACCGGGCCCCGGGATCACCAACCCCTACCCACGGAGGGGCAACACAACACCTGGCTGCTCCGCATCACCATCCCCGGGATCCCTGTATTGAGCAGCGGTGGTGAAATCACCACAACCGTGGGTGGCGTCACGGACAATAAACAATCCCCACAGCCAACAAACCCCTTTCACTCACGGGCGAGGAGTGCCGCTCGAGAAACCCCCGGGATCCGGCCCACGACTCGAGCCACCACTGAGCAGCAACCACCGGACCCGAGCAGAAGGGGTGAGCGTAGTGTGCTGACACCCTCCTCCCCGCCCGCGACAGGTGCACTTGTGTGCGTTTTTCACAAACTATTATATAACGCACAAGTGTAGTGTATAATACACGTCAGTCAGCAGTGGCTGATAGTGTCAGACTTCTCAGTAATTGTCACTCCTAAAAACCTGTTAGGTTCTAAGTGCGTCCGTGCTTGCATTTAAAAACCGCACGTGTGTGCCTGTCGGTGGCAGCGTACAGGTGCACTTGTGTGCGTTTTTCACAAACTATTATATAACGCACAAGTGTAGTGTATAATACACGTCAGTCAGCAGTGGCTGATAGTTTCAGACTTCTCAGTAATTGTCGCTCCTAAAAACCTGTTAGGTTCTTAGTGCGTCCGTGCTTGCATTTAAAAACCGCATGTGTGTGCCTGTCGGTGGCAGCGTACAGGTGCACTTGTGTGCGTTTTTCACAAACTATTATATAACGCACAAGTCTAGTGAATAATACACGTCAGTCAGCAGTGGCTGATAGTGTCAGACTTCTCAGTAATTGTCGCTCCTAAAAACCTGTTAGGTTCTTAGTGCGTCCGTGCTTGCATTTAAAAACCGCACGTGTGTGCCTGTCGGTGGCAGCGTACAGGTGCACTTGTGTGCGTTTTTCACAAACTATTATATAACGCACAAGTGTTGTGTATAATACACGTCAGTCAGCAGTGTCTGATAGTGTCTGACTTCTCAGTAATTTTTTCTCCTAAAAACCTGTTAGGTTCTTAGTGCGTCCGTGCTTGCATTTAAAAACCGCACGTGTGTGCCTGTCGGTGGCAGCGTACAGGTGCACGATTTGCACAAACTTGGATATAACGCACAAGTCTAGTGAATACACGTCAGCACAGCATTGCAAAATGCGCAAGGGCGTTGGCAAGGAACAAGGAAGTGGACGTGATGGTGGTGCAGGCAGAGGCCGAGGTCGTGGGCAAGCTCTAATTTCGCCACAACAAAGGGCCACATCTACTCGCTCGCACATCCTGTCCCAAATTCTTGGGGACCACAGCAGTACACCGCTCTTGAACCAAGACCAGTGTCAACAGGTTGTTAGTTGGATAGCGGATAATGCTTCCAGTCAGATTGGCACCACCACAAACACTCTGTCTTCCACACGGTCAAGTGTCAGTAGCCGTGATACTGCACCGCACATTTCAGAACCTGATCCTCCTTCCTACCACAAGGCTGAGTACACGTCCTCGGACATTACTGATCCCACACTTGGACACTCGGAAGAGCTGTTCACGTTTCCATTCGCACATTCTGGCCTCTCGCCAGTTCATGTTGAAGTGGGTCATGAGGAGATCGTATGTACAGATGCCCAAATATTTGAGCAGCCACGTTCTCACGAAGTTGGCAACGTGTCTCAACAAGGGGTGGACGATGATGAGACACAATTGTCAGGAAGTCAAGAGGAGGAGCAGGGTGCGGAAGAGGAAGACGACGTGGTGGATGATCCAGTAACTGACCCAACCTGGCAGGAGGCTATGCAGAGCGAGGACAGCAGTACACAGGGGGAGGGAGGCGTAGCATCCCAACAGGCAGTAAGAAGCAGGGTGGTGGCTCCAGGCAGAAGTCAGGCAACCGTTCCCCGGAACAACAACACGACACAAGGTGCCTGTACAAATGTTAGGTCTTCCCGAGTCTGGCAGTTTTTTAAGTTGGCTCCAGATGATTCTAAAAAGGCCATTTGCAACACCTGCCGTGCCAGCATCAGCAGGGGTACCAAAACTAGCAGCCTGACCACCACCAGCATGATCAGGCACATGTCAGCCAAGCACCTGACTTTGTGGAAGTACAACAGAGTCGAGGAGCAGTGCTTGCTGATGTCACTGCTACGTCTTCACTGGTTGTGCATGCAAGCCAATCCCCTGTCCATGCTGCCTGCGAACAAGCCTCCTCCGGTCCTGCACCTGCAGTTGCCTACGCAGAAATAACACCATCATCAAGCACGTCCTTGTCCCAGCGCAGCGTTCAGTTATCCATTCAGCAAACCTTTGAACGCAGGCGCAAATACACTGCCAACGCCCCACATGCCACAGTTCTAAATGCTAACATTTTGCGACTGCTTGCGCTGGAAATGTTGCCTTTTAGGCTGGTGGAAACAGAAGCATTCCGCGACCTGATGGCGGCAGCTGTCCCTCGTTACTCGGTCCCCAGCCGCCACTATTTCTCCCGGTGTGCCGTCCCCGCATTACATAACCACGTGTCACAAAACATCACACGTGCCCTGAACAACGCTGTTTCACCCAAAGTCCACCTAACCACAGACACGTGGACAAGTGCTTGTGGGCAAGGCCGCTACATCTCGTTGACGGCACACTGGGTTAATATTGTGGAAGCTGGGACCCAGTCTGAGCGAGGGACGGAACACGTCCTTCCCACACCAAGGTTTGCAGGCCCTACCTCAGTCAGGGTTTCACCCACACTCTACAGCTCCGGAATGTCATGCTCTTCAGCCTCCTCCTCCTCCTGCACATCCTCATCCACTTTACCCTCCACACCAGTCCCAAGCTGGAAGCACTGCAGCACTGCCTCAGCGAAGCGGCAACAGGCTGTGCTGAAGCTAATCTGCATAGGTGACAAACCCCACAATGCAGAAGAGGTGTGGACAGCTCTGAAACAGCAGGCAGATCACTGGCTCACACCTCTGAACCTAAAGCCAGGAAAGGTCGTGTGTGACAATGGCCGGAACCTGGTGGCGGCTTTGAGGCGAGGCCAGCTGACACATGTTCCATGCGTGGCCCATGTGCTCAACCTCGTGGTTCAGCGGTTTCTAAAGTCATACCCAGAGCTGTCTGATCTGCTGGTAAAAGTTCGCCGTCTGTCTGCACATTTTCGAAAGTCACCTACTGCTTCAGCCGGCCTTGCCGGCTTTCAGCGCCGTTTGCATCTTCCGGCTCACAGACTGGTGTGTGATGTCCCCACGCGTTGGAATTCAACTCTGCACATGTTGGTCAGGATATGTGAGCAGAAGAGGGCAGTTGTTGAGTACCTGCATCACCTAAGCCGTCGGGAAATGGGTCAAACTCCACACATAATACAAAAGAGGAAGCTCTGCTACACTGATATATAGGTGCTCAGAGGTAAAAAATCGTATACTAAGAGAGGATAACCCCGGCACACTAAATCTCCCAATAAGAGTAAAAAGTCATACTGGATAGTAATGCAATTAATTCTTTATTAAGTCCTTTTTTAGAAAAAGTTGCATGTATAGTTTGTGTCCAATTCAATTCAATTGACGTTTCGGCCTAAGCCTTCGTCAGATTGGACTTATCTAGATACAATAAAGAAATGACAAAAATTAATACCACACAAAAAAAGTGAAAGGACAGTAACATACAATGCATTGATACAATTAGGATGTGACACTAATACAAATTAGAGACAAACAATACTGTTACCCTGTTACAGGATAAGATAGGTACAATACAGGTACCATGTCATCATGCACAAAGGGTCAGAGAAAATAGATGATTAGAATCCGCCAATGATGAAAACTACAGTGCAAAGTGAAATGACACTGAAAATGGCTGAGATGGTGAGTAAACCGACCAAAGGAAAAAGAGAATCACTCTGTGATGTTTGGAATAATGTGCTAACATTAATTTTCATTATAATAGACGCTTCCTATACATGCTCCACGGCGCTCTTTGGCGGTGATCTAATTGCACATGGTCAGTGTTGTCATTGTGGCATTATCTCTGCAGAATTTTAGCAGCAGGTATTCTATCTCCTTTATACATTGTTATATGTCTATTGGTTGCTGGACTAGTCATGGCGGTCCCCCAGTCTATTTATATGCTCACCCCTGAGTAGGCACATATTGGTATAAGCTGCTGTACATCGTTTAGACATGTGATCAGCTGTCTCACTGATTACCCTTTATACGGGCCTATTGCTTCTATTACGTGTTATCTTTTAATCAGTTTACACAGCTTATAGTATCATTTGTATTCCACAGCACACTACCCACAGATACTGACTGTGGAGAACGTCCTAGTAACTTTTATACAGCACGTATGACAGTGCTATATCCAGCTAAGACATAACTCAGGTACATCTTGTCAGTATAAACATTATACCTATTGACAGAGTTCTACTTTACTAGGTCTTAAGCCACTATTTTTTCATTTTAGCGCGTTCCATGATTGACGCTCTTTTCCAGTACCCCAAGACTATGACTTTTCTAGCATCTTACCTATATACTAGTGACCAACAGTATTAAATTATCCCAGTGGGTCATCTTATAACAGGTACTCTATGTTATTTTTCACGGATGCATGAGTATTAGACTTTACCTGGTCCCTGTAACCCCTTTCTTAACACATATGTTCTTTTTTGTAGCATTATTTCCTACATAATAAACTGTTCTGCCTTGACCAGCTCTTTTGATTGACGCATTCCTTGCTACTGTATGTACCTGGTGAGTCAGACATGTCAAGCCCCCCTTCCCTCTTCCCTTCCTCCCTACCCTTCTTTCCCGAACAGCTGTTGCTTTCCCTTTTTCTCCCTTTCCACATATCTTTTTCCTTTGGTCGGTTTACTCACCATCTCAGCCATTTTCAGTGTCATTTCACTTTGCACTGTAGTTTTCATCATTGGCGGATTCTAATCATCTATTTTCTCTGACCCTTTGTGCATGATGACATGGTACCTGTATTGTACCTATCTTATCCTGTAACAGGGTAACAGTATTGTTTGTCTCTAATTTGTATTAGTGTCACATCCTAATTGTATCAATGCATTGTATGTTACTGTCCTTTCACTTTTTTTGTGTGGTATTGATTTTTGTCATTTCTTTATTGTATCTAGATAAGTCCAATCTGACGAAGGCTTAGGCCGAAACGTCAATTGAATTGAATTGGACACAAACTATACATGCAACTTTTTCTAAAAAAAGGACTTAATAAAGAATTAATTGCATTACTATCCAGTGTGACTTTTTACTCTTATTGGGAGATTTAGTGTGCCGGGGTTATCCTCTCTTGGTAAACTCCACACATAACACCTGAGGAGTGGAGATGGATGTCCGACCTATGTACCATCCTCCAAAACTTTGAGGACTCCACCAAGATGGTGAGTGGTGATGACGCCATTATTAGCGTCACCATACCGCTACTCTGCCTTCTAAAACGGTCTCTGCTCAAAAACAAACATGATGCATTGCAGGCGGAGCGCGATGAGTTGCAGCAAGAAACAGTAGTGGGTGTGGGTGATAACACACAGCCCAGCCTCGTCTCATCACAACGTGCAGTGGAGGACTATGACGAGGAGGAGGATGAAGACATGGAGCAACTCTCCGGCCAAATTGAGGATATGACATGCACACCAGTCATATCCTCGGTTCAGCGTGGCTGGCCAGAGGACAGGGTAGATGAGGAGGAGGAGGAGGAGGAGGAGGAGGACAGCATGTTCAGTCATTGTGTTGGTCAGGCTACTGAAGTCCTGGCTGTTAAGAGTCTGGCGCACATGGCTGACTTTATGGTAAGCTGCCTGTCTCGTGACCCTCGCGTTAAGAACATCTTGGCCGACAATCATTACTGGTTGGTAACACTGTTAGACCCACGCTACAAGGAGAACTTTATGTCTTTTATTCCCGAGGCGGAGAGGTCAACCAAAATGCAGCAGTTCCGGAAGGCCATAGTCACGGAAGTAGGCAAAGCATTCCCCTCACCAAACGCTAGCGGCATAGGTCAGGAATCAGTTGACAACCAAGGCGTACAGCCGAGAGAGGCACAAGTCCAATCCGCCAGAGGTAGGGGAACAGTCTTTAAGATGTGGGACAATTTTCTCAGCCCCTCACGTACCACAGCCCCTGAGGTGCGGGGTAGTGCCACAAGAAATCCTAAGTTTGCCCAGATGCTCAAGGAGTACCTTGCAGATCGAACAACTGTACTCCGACATTCCTCTGTGCCTTACAATTATTGGGTATCCAAGGTGGACACGTGGCATGAATTGGCTGTCTTCGCCTTGGAAGTCCTGGCCTGCCCTGCCGCTAGCGTTTTGTCAGAGCGTGTTTTTAGTGCCGCAGGTGGAATCATTACAGATAAACGCACCCGCCTGTCAACTGAAAATGCTGACAGGCTGACTCTGACCAAGATGAACAAGGGTTGGATTGGGCCAGACTTCACCACACCACCAGCAAATGAGAGCGGAATTTAAAGTTTGTAACGGGAATTTGCCATGTACCTCCACTCACCCATGGGTACACACTTCTGGACTTTGGATAATCGCTGAACTGCTCCTCCTTCTCCTCATGCGCCACCATGATGACCGTTACAATAGTTAGGCCTTTGTTTCAGGTATACCTCCAGTGGTAAATTTTTTCGCCCATTCTTTGCAGAATGGACATTACAACGACAGGAGACCCGCTCCTTTGCAATGGGAACAATGTTTTGAGGCCCTCATGCACATCTCTATCCAGGGACAACGTGGAGCCTCCCAATTTTTGGCTGCCCTGCCTAAGGGCTATACTATAATGCACCCACTTCCTGACAATGGACACTTAATGTTTTGAGGCCCTCATGCACGTCTCTATCCAGGGACAATGTGGAGCCTCCCAATTTTTGGCTGCCCTGCCTAAGGGCTATACTATAATACACCCACTTCCTGACAATGGACACTTAATGTTTTGAGGCCCTCATGCACGTCTCTATCCAGGGACAACGTGGAGCCTCCCAATTTTTGGCTGCCCTGCCTAAGGGCTATACTATAATACACCCACTTCCTGACAATGGACACTTAATGTTTTGAGGCCCTCATGCACGTCTCTATCCAGGGACAACGTGGAGTCTCCCAATTTTTGGCTGCCCTGCCTAAGGGCTATACTATAATACACCCACTTCCTGACAATGGACACTTAATGTTTTGAGGCCCTCATGCACGTCTCTATCCAGGGACAACGTGGAGCCTCCCAATTTTTGGCTGCCCTGCCTAAGGGCTATACTATAATACACCCACATCCTGACAATGGACACTTAATGTTTTGAGGCCCTCATGCACGTCTCTATCCAGGGACAACGTGGAGCCTCCCAATTTTTGGCTGCCCTGCCTAAGGGCTATACTATAATACACCCACTTCCTGACAATGGACACTTAATGTTTTGAGGCCCTCATGCACGTCTCTATCCAGGGACAACGTGGAGCCTCCCAATTTTTGGCTGCCCTGCCTAAGGGCTATACTATAATACACCCACTTCCTGACAATGGACACTTAATGTTTTGAGGCCCTCATGCACGTCTCTATCCAGGGACAACGTGGAGCCTCCCAATTTTTGGCTGCCCTGCCTAAGGGCTATACTATAATACACCCACTTCCTGACAATGGACACTTAATGTTTTGAGGCCCTCATGCACGTCTCTATCCAGGGACAACGTGGAGCCTCCCAATTTTTGTCTGCCCTGCCTAAGGGCTATACTATAATACACCCACTTCCTGACAATGGACACTTAATGTTTTGAGGCCCTCATGCACGTCTCTATCCAGGGACAACGTGGAGCCTCCCAATTTTTGGCTGCCCTGCCTAAGGGCTATACTATAATACACCCACTTCCTGACAATGGACACTTAATGTTTTGAGGCCCTCATGCACGTCCCTATCCAGGGACAACGTGGAGCCTCCCAATTTTTGGCTGCCCTGCCTAAGGGCTATACTATAATACACCCACTTCCTGACAATGGACACTTAATGTTTTGAGGCCCTCATGCACGTCTCTATCCAGGGACAACGTGGAGCCTCCCAATTTTTGTCTGCCCTGCCTAAGGGCTATACTATAATACACCCACTTCCTGACAATGGACACTTAATGTTTTGAGGCCCTCATGTACGTCTCTATCCAGGGACAACGTAGAGCCTCCCAATTTTTGTCTGCCCTGCCTAAGGGCTATACTATAATACACCCACTTCCTGACAATGGACACTTAATGTTTTGAGGCCCTCATGCACGTCTCTATCCAGGGACAACGTGGAGCCTCCCAATTTTTGGCTGCCCTGCCTAAGGGCTATACTATAATACACCCACTTCCTGACAATGGACACTTAATGTTTTGAGGCCCTCATGCACGTCTCTATCCAGGGACAACGTGGAGCCTCCCAATTTTTGGCTGCCCTGCCTAAGGGCTATACTATAATACACCCACTTCCTGACAATGGACACTTAATGTTTTGAGGCCCTCATGCACGTCTCTATCCAGGGACAACGTGGAGCCTCCCAATTTTTGGCTGCCCTGCCAAAGGGCTATACTACAATAGACCCACTTCCTTACAATGGGCACTTCAGGCTTACAGGCCATCATGCACGTCTGTATGCAGGGGCATTGGTGAACCTCACAATTTTGGACTGCCCTGGCAAAGGAAAATACTACAAAGACTCACTTCCTCAAAATGGGCACATTAGACTCAAGAGGCCTTCATGTACGTCTCTTCTCAGGGACGTCGGAGTGCCACACAATGTTTCACGTAAAATCTTTCATGTAATCTCAAAAAGTAACATACACCAGCTCTATCTCACTATTGGGTATGTGCCCTTAACATTTCCGCCATGAAAATTCATTTTGGTGTCATTTTCGAAGGTTTTCTGGTGAGTCCGTAAAAATGGCGTAAAACGCGGACAAAATTGTTCACAGCTGTGACTTTTGAGTGATAAATGCTTCAAGGGGTCTTCCCCATGCTGTTGCCATGTCATTTGAGCACTCTTCTGAGACTTTTGTGACATTTTTAGGGTTTCTACATGCTGCCGGGGGTCATTTCATAAAAATACTCGGGTCTCCCATAGGATAACATTGGGCTCGGTGCTCGGGCCGAGTACACGAGTATCTTGGGATGCTCGGCCCGAGCCTCGAGCACCCGAGCTTTTTAGTACTCGCTCATCACTATTCATTACTTCAAAGACTACTTCTTCTTCATTAGTCTTAGATAGTTCTTAATGTTGGCTGTATGTTTGGAGTTGTTCTGCTGCAGAATAAATTTGGTGCCAGATAGGTGCCTCCCTGATAGTATGGTGTAAGGAAGAAGTGTTTTTCTATTTTTCTCAACATTGAATACACCAAGAAAAGAGTATCACTGAGGGACTGTAGGAACAGTGGGCAGTCAAGGAAACTTAGGTCAAAAGATGAAATGCAAAAATAAAATGTTCATGTGGGGCTGCATAAGTGATCCTGGTGTCAGGAATAGAGCTGGGCAGACTCGCAAAAAAACAGGATTGATGGGTCTTTGCTCTTTTTTTAAAAAATCTGGATCCGGTCCAGAATCCGCCCCCATATAACCTTATGGGGATCAGAATTTGGAGATTAAAAATGGTGGTAGAAGGGATAGAGGATTGACTTACCAAGGCTCCGGCATGGCTGTACGATGCTCCCAGGCCTCGCATTGACTGCCTGGGCTGCTAATTACACCGTGTGCAGAATTATTAGGCAAGTTGTATTTTAGAGGATTTTTTTTATTATTGATCATCAACTATTTTCTCAATCAACCCAAAAGACTTATAAATATCAAAGCTTAAAATTTTTGGAAGTTGGAGCGGATTTTTTTAGATTTGGCTATCTTAGGAGGATATCTGTTTGTGCAGGTAACTATTACTGTGCAGAATTATTAGGCAACTTAATAAAAACCAAATATATTCCCATCTCACTTGTTTATTTTCACCAGGTTAACCAATATAACTGCACAAAATTTAGAAATAAGCATTTCTAACATGCAAAAACAAAACCCCAAAAAACTAGTGACAAATACAGCCACCTTTTTTATGATGACACTCAACAGCCTACCATCCATAGATTTTGTCAGTTGCTTGATCTGTTTACAATCAACATTGCGTGCAGCAGCCACCACAGCCTCCAGACACTATTCCGAGAGGTGTACTGTTTTCCTTCCCTGTAGATCTTACATTTTATGAGGGACGACAGGTTCTCTGTGGGGTTCAGATCAGGTGCACAAGGGGGCCATGTCATTATTTTTTCATCTTTTAGACCTTTACTAGCCAGCCACGCTGTGGAGTAGTTGGATGCATGTGATGGAGCATTGTCCTGCCTGAAAATCATGCTTTTCTTGAACGATAACAACTTCTTCCTGTACCACTGCTTAAAGAAATTGTCTTCCAGAAACTGGCAGCAGGTCTGGGAGTTGAGCTTCACTCCATCCTCAACCCGAAAAGGTCCCACAAGTTCATCATTGATAATACCAGCCCATACCAGTACCCCACCTCCACCTTGCTGGCGTCTGAGTCGGAGTGGAGCTCTCTGCCCTTTACTGATCCAGCCTCTGGCCCATCCATCTGACCCATCAAGAGTCACTCTCATTTCATCAGTCGATAAAACCTTTAAAAATCAGTCTTAAGATATTTCTTGTCCCAGTCTTGACTTTTTATCTTATGTTTCTTGTTCAAAGGTGGTCATTTTTCAGCCTTCCTTACCTTGGCCATGTCCCTGAGTATGGCACACCTTGTGCTTTTTGGTTCTTCAGTAACGTTGCAGCTCTGAAATATGGCTAAACTGGTGGCAAATGGCATCTTGGCAGCTTCATGCTTGATTTTCCTCAATTCATGGGCAGTTATTTTGCACCTTTTTTGCCCAACACGCTTCTTGCGACCCTGTTAGCTATTTGCAATGAAACACTTGATTGTTCTGTGATCACGCTTCAAAAGTTTGGCAATTTCAAGCCTGCTGCATCCCTCTGCAAGACATCTCACAATTTTGGACTTTTCAGAGCCCGCCAAATCTCTCTTCTGACCCATTTTGGCAAAGGAAAGGAAGGTGCTTAATAATTAAGCGCACCTTATATAGGGTGTTGATGTCATTACACCACACCCCTCCCCATTACAGAGATGCACATCACCTGATTTACTTAATTGGTAGTTGGCTCTCAGCCTATACAGCTTGGAGTAGGACAACATATATAAAAATTATCATGTGATCAAAATACTTATTTGCCTAATAATTCTGCACACAGTGTATGTGAGTGTTTTTAAATACACATTAATTATACTTAGTGGAAATCAATTTGCCAGACCTGATGCATCAGCTATGTCAATAATCTGTGGACAAGAACTTAGGGAACCACTTGCCTGATGACTCCTCATATAATTAGCCGGCCTGGTACAATGTATTCTTTGTGGCATGACGCCTATAAATCAAAGTCAGCGCAGAAGATGTGGGCATGTAAGAAGCTGTTTTCAGGGCTTCTGTTCATCAGTCACGGATTATTGACATTGCCGATGGACCGGTCATTCAAATTTATTTACATAATATAACATAATGTTACCATAAGAAATGTCTATAAACCTGCCAAATCTCATGGGGTATGGTAACTTTTGGTAACTGTTAGGGTATTTCCGCATGCTGCTTTTAGCTGGGGTTTTTTTCCTGCAAAACCTGCCCTCTTGGTAGTAAAAATGCTGTTTCCAAACAGCAAGTTTTGCTGTTTTTTGTTTGCTGTGTTTTTCAGCTGCATTTTTGATGTGTAATTTGATGTACAAGAAATGTTTAAATAGGGTTAAAAAAAAGAAAAAAAGCCAGCTTTCCAGTAGTAGAATTCCCTCATGTAGTGTCTATGTCCAAAAAATCTGCACGGACCAGGGTGGCTACCCTCGCAGAATGCCAAATGAGAATCAGTTGTGGAAATTCCAGCGGATCCAAAGGGATGAACGTAGAAGTAACTATTTATTCTTTTTTTTATGCATTGTATTTATAAGTATTGTTTATATACTGCTTGATAGATAAAATTAACTTATATTTTTGTATATAGTAGATTAGGATTTTGGTTATTGTATAAATAAATGAATAACAAAAGTAAGCCAAAAAGCTGGAAATAATATACAGTATGTATTATATAAATTATAGGGAGTACCATAGTGATATAAGACTAATGTTTGTTTTTAAACTTATTTTTTAAAAATGGTATACTCCCTTTTTTAATTAATCATGCAACTTTAGGCTATGTGTCCACATTGCTTTTTACCTGCTTTTTACCTGCTTTTTTGCTGCTTTTTCAACTGCAGCGTTTAATGCCAAAATAGATGTGTTCTGCTTTTCAAGCAAAGTCTATGGGAATTTGGGTTTCCTGTGCCCACTATGCAGTTCAAACTGCAGCCTTTTTGTGGCAGAAATTTGGTCAAAAACTCTGCTTTGCAGTGCAAAACGCAAATGGCAAAAACAATTGACATGTGAATTGTTTTTGCCATTTGGGTTTTGCACTGCAAAGCTGGGTTTTTGTCCAAAGTTCTGCCACAAAAAGGCTGCAGTTTGAACTGCATAGTGGGCACAGGAAACCCAAATTCCCATAGACTTTGCTTGAAAAGCAGAACACATCTATTTTGGCATTAAACGCTGCAGTTGAAAAAGTAGCAAAAGAGCAGGTAAAAAGCAACGTGGACACATAGCCTTAGATTGCAAGTAGCTGGATTGTTTCTGCTTTCTGTAGAATAGAACATGATGAAGGCGTAACATAATGCTGAAACATGTTGCCTATGATATATACTAGTTTCCTACCAGCAATCTAAATGCAGTGCTTTTAAATTTATTAATAAAATGTGGACTTTTTAAAAGAATAAATAGCTATTTCTATGTTCAGCACTTTAGATCCTCTGTAATTTCCACAATTATTTCTTAAATACAGATAGTTTCATTCACTACATAAACAGAAAAAATGCAGCAAGAAAACAGGAAAAAAATGCAACAAAAAATACAAAAAAAAATCTGAAAAACTGCAACAAATACACTGCTGCGTTTATGCACTTTCTCATTGCTTTTAATGGTGAAAGAGCTACAAAAACGCTGAAAAGAATTGACATGCCACTTCTTTAAAAAATGCAGCTGTGAGAATACAAAATATTTTTCTTTAGTTTTTTTACTGTGAGAGTGCAATATATACAGTATATACTGTATATGTAATATATAAAGCTCACTGTATGTGTGCATGTGTGTATGTGTGTATGTGTGTATGTCTGCTAAAGGAATTTGCACCATCGCATTTAAAATCATGAAATTTTGCACAGACGCCCCATGTGACCCAGGGAATGTCATAGACTATGTTTTGATGGAAACATTTAACCCTGCGCCTTACAATTAGTCTCCAAAATCCTGCCTCCATTATATAGAATGGAGGTGGGAGCTACTGGCTATTAATAGCAACTGTCAGTGGTTGCTATAGGAACAAAATAAATTATTAGTATAAGAAGCTTATGTGTGAGGTAATAAGATGTCGGTGGGGAGACTGATAAAGAGAGACAGAAAGAGACAGACAGACAGAAACACAGACAGATGTGAAAAGAGACAGACAGAGACAGACGGGCAAAGAGACAGATGGGCAAAGAAACAGATGGGCAAAGAGACAGACCTGGATAGAGACAGACGAGAAAAGACACAGACGGGGAAAGAGACAGATGGGCAAAGAAACAGATGGGCAAAGAGAAAGACCTGGAAAGAGACAGATGAGGAAAGAGACAGATGGGGAAAGAAACAGACAGGGAAAGAGACAGACGGGGAAAGAGACAGCCCTGGAAAGAGACAGACAGCGACAGGTGGGTAAAGAGACAGCCGGGCAAAGACACAGACTGGCAAAGAGACAGCCGTGGAAAGAGACAGCCCTGGAAAGAGACAGATGGACAAAGAGACACATGGGCAAAGAAACAGACTGGCAAAGAGACAGACTGGGAAAGAGACAGACGGGGAAAGAGACAGACAGGGAAAGAGACAGATGGGGAAAGAGACAGACGTGGAAAGAGACAGATGGGGAAAGAGACAGACAAAGACACATGGGGAAAGATACAGACGGGGAAAGAGAGAGACAGACAGACACAGACATAGAGGCAGACACAGAGATAGAGACAGACAGACACAGAGCTGGAGACAGACTGATACAAATACAGACAGATAGAAACAGACAGACAGAGACAAAGACACAGACAGAAAAGGAAAGAGACAGACAGAGAGACAGACAGACAGCTAATGTCCCAGGCAACGCCCCAGTACTACAGCTAGTATATATATATATATTTCAGCTGCCTCTGGATTGGATGTGGGTGTTCCTGAGGGCCACCATCGGGCCACCATATATAGATATATATATATACTAGATGGTGGCCCGATTCTAGCGCATCGGGTATTCTAGAATATGTATGTAGTTAATGTAGCCCGCACCACTCCCTCAGGAACACCCACATCCAATCCAGAGGAAGCTGAGCAGAGAGGTGGGAAATAGGAAGCATCTGCATCTCCAAGCCTGCAGGGAAGAAAGTGCAAGGTGAGCATAATCGTTTTTTTTTTACTGTGTGCTGGAGACTGCTGCTCGGATGTATATAGAGACTTTGGCTTGTGGGGTGTATATAAATGCTGCTGGGGTGTATATACTGGGGTATATATAAAGGCTGCTAGGGTGTATATAGAGGCTGCTGGGGTATATATAGAGGCTTCTGTGTGTGGCGGTGTCTGTGTGTGGCGGTGTCTCTGTGAAGTGGTGTCTGTATGTGGCGGTGTCCGTGTGAAGCGGTGTCTGTGTGTGGCGGTGTCTGTGTGCAACGAATCAGCAAAGCATGGTTCAAATCCCATGTTAATTCGCGTTCGGACTGCACCTGTCTCTGATTGGTCATGGGTGGCTTTCGTGACCATTCAGTGATGCGGGATTTCCGTTACAGACAGACAATTATATATAGATGTTTCTAAAATCCTTTTTTTATAACCAAGTTTTCTTTTGTATATGAGGAGCAAGATGGAGTTTTAAAAGCGCCTGCAGCTGATGTTTAATACATGGAAGAGTCTGTTCTCCGATTACTGTTGGTATCAGGAAAAGTATGCATTATGTCAAGGTCACCAGCTGCAGACTGATATAAAGCAAAGGAATGCAGATGTGATAAAGACTGGCTATCTGCAGCAAGTCCAAATTCAAGGCCAAGATGTTAAGTGCCAGAAACATTGCCAGAGATGAAGTTGGAAAATAGGAGGCGCTGCAGAGGGAGTTCCAAAATAGATACAGTATACGTCACCGACTTTTTGCATATTTTTTAATATAGCCAATGGCATACTTATGAATTTTGCTAAAAGATTAACTCATAACTGTTCTCTATAAATGGCTTGTAAAAATAAAAGCACATCACTCATGTGCACGTTCATTGAGAAGGAATTCGTACCATCTTATCTGTGTGGTTTGGATTTCTTCGCCGGCACTCAGTAACTATTAATCAGATATTTTAGCAGACATTCACTGTTATGAAGAAGATTTCCGAAACTATGGAATTTCTCCTTGACACAGCAGTTTTCCAATTCAGTCAGGAAAAAAGAAACAAACGTGTGTGTGCAGAATCGGACTGGCTATTGGAGGAACCTCCAGTAACACCATTCCTGGCTGTGGTTACCTGCATTGAACTCTGGAGCTCTCACCTGAGCTCTGGAGTGCAAACTGGACTGAACTCGGAGTTTGCAGGACTGAACCGCGAGCACCGACTGATTCCACGGTGATTGCGGTTCAGTTCATATCACAGCTGCGGACAGGCTGAGCTGAACTCCGGAGATCAGGTGACAGCTTCAGAGTTCAGCCCGGCCTGTCTGCAGCTGCCATGAATTGAACTGCAATCTCTGGGGAATCAGTTGGCGCTCGCGGTTCAGTCCTACAAACCCCAAGTTCAGTTTAGGCTGTACTCCGAAGCACAGGTGAGAGCTCCGGAGTTCAGTGAAGTTAACCGCAGCCAGGCCTGGTATTACTGGAGGTTCCTCTGGTAGCCAGTTTGACACTTTGTGTGTGTGTGTGTGTGTGTGTGTGTGTATATGAGAATTTTGAAATCTCAGAACTTTCTGGTACTGTAAAAATCAACTTTTAATTTGCATTAAATCCATGATAAAAACAAAGTAAAAACACAGCAAAAAAGCAACATGTAAACATGGCTTAAGAGAATTCTTCTGAATAAAGACTTGTTGCGGGTGTGACTAAGCTGTTTGGGCTCAAGGACTGTCTTCTACCTATTATGTAGCTACATCTTTCAATAATTGGCAGCATGTAAGAAACAACTATGTTTTTTCACCAAATTCTAAAATTCATGAAGAGTATACATTATACAAATTCTCCTTTAAAGTCTGAATACTTTTGAAAATTACATTCTGAGTATTTCTTTGCTTCTTTCCTCCATCAACTGAAACCAAGAAGCTTCTGACTTGGAGAAAGCTGCTTTACAATAGGCATTGCTGGCGCATTTTATGCTGTGACTAAGAGCCAAACAGAAACTCGAAAAAGTATCAGCAGTGACGATGTATTATAGATTTCAAAAGAAGATGTTAATAAAGCCTGACTGTGTTACCATGGAGGCTTGATATTCTTCATCGTTCTTCATGTGTTAATGTGTACCTAAAGCACATCTATCTGATCTGGGGTTTTCTCGGGAGTTGAATTTACTATTTTATATCAGAAAAAACTTGCCAATTCCAAACCTGTTTCTCAATTAATTGTTAATGAAGTAACAGTTCTTGGGACTCAAGTTAATCTATTGCTTATTCATTTTCTGCTCGGATTGAATGATGAATCTGACAAGATTCATGAACTGTTGATTAAAATATTGATCACTATTGTCCCTTTCTTTTATGTCTGTCTGTCAATCAATGAAATTCAGGACTGGAAATCATGGCCTGCTGACAGAATTTTCATTCAGTCACTTAGAAATGTAGTTGCATCAATACGTGTACACATATATACGAATGTATAAAAGCTTACCTCTAGTGTCTAGTTTTCCCTATTTACAAAAACATTGAGTTTCACACTGCCTATGCTATGAGCTCTCTGCTCATTATTATTTCAACTACAGTGTTTATTAGTGATAGCTGAGCGTGCTTAGCATGGATAATTACTCGATCAGCATTGGGGTTCTGGAGTAACAACCAGTGCCGAGCATCTCGTGGTGCTTTAGTGTTTGGGTTTGGGTTTGGTTCCACTTGCATTTTGCACAGACCAGTACAATCTGATTAAACAACGGATTGCTCTCACTCTAGTGCAAAACTATGGGGCAGTGTCCATCTGCAATTGATTTATCATGCCATAGAGGCATGTGGAATGAATCACAGCATGTTGCATTTGGCAGCAAGTCTCGGCTCACAAACCCCCACACAAGTCTATGGGAGCATGTGAAACATCACACTGAACTCGCATGTCATCCGACCCTAGTGCGCAGTGCGATATACGCAGATACAGGCAGCAGAGGAGAGGGAGAAAGTGTTCCCTCCCTCTTCTCCACAGCTGTGATGCGATTACAAGATCGTTTCACAGTCGCATGACCCTCGGCTGGCGCTCGCAGCAGAGGGTCATTAGTAGGTATGATTGAGTACCAAAATATCCGCTTTGACAAATATCCGACGAATAGGTCGCCGCTATTCGCGTATTCACGAATATTCGACGCCCAATGTAAGTCTATTGGGAAACCCGAATAATTTCATGTTGGACCTAACCGTGAGCTGTGGTGACTGAGGAAAAGGTTGAAATGGATGGGAAAAGGCAGAAACAGTATGGGCACAGCCTGTAGAAGTGCGTGACTGCATTTCTGGTGTGTTGGAATAACGTGCTCAGAGAAGCATGCAGCGTTTACGTAGTCGTCCAGAACAGCTCTCAAACGAAATCGCTTTTTTGACAAACAGAACTCTGGTCTTTTGGTCTCTCTCTCTGTCAGTCTCTCCCTCTCCCCCCCTCCCCCATACTCACAGATCACTGACCGATCACTGGCCCGGTGCTGCACAGCTGTCACACTGCTCTGGCAGCTTCTCCAGCATTTGAAAATGCCAACCGCTCATTATTCCATATCTATTCCCTGCTTCCCCCGCCCACCGGCGCCTATGAATGGTTTCATTCAGACGCACCCCCACGTTGAGTGACAGCTGTCTCACTGCAACCAATCACAGCCGCCGGTGGGCGGGTCTATGTAGTTCAATAAAATAAAAAAATAATAAAAAAAAAAACGGCAAGCAGTCTCCCTAATTTTGATACTAGCCAAGGTAAAGCCACACGGCTGAGGGCTGGTATGCTTAGGATGGGGAGACCCCCGTTATGGGGAGCTCTTCAGCCTAAAAATATCAGCCAGCAGACTCCCGGAATTGCCGCATCCATTATATGTGACAGTCCCGGGACTCTACCCGGCTCATCCAGAATTGCCCTGGTGCGGTGGCAATCGGGGTAATAAGGAGTTAATGGCAACCCATAGCTGCCACTAAGTCCTAGGTTAATTATGGCAGGCGTCTATGAGACACCCTCAATGATTAACCTGTAAGTGAAAGTAAATAAACACTTACACCTGAAAAAAATCCTTTATTTGGAATAAAAGTAAAAAAAAAAAAAAACACCTTCTTTCACCACTTTATTAAAATCCCCAAATACCCCTCCAGGTCCGGCATACTCCACATGAGGTCCCACAACGCATCCAGCTTTGCTACATGAAGCTGACAGGAGCACCGGCATTTTGAATGCATTTTGAATGCATTCTGGATGCATTTTTGACAATGCGGCCCACTCGGCTCTGCTACATCTCCATAGAACATGGCTAGCTGAGAGACAGAGCCGCGAGATCAGAATGAACTCGGATGAACTTCACCTGACTTCATTGTCCTTGTGCGGCTTTGTGTGTGCCGTGGCCTGATTTCCGATTACAGGTGAGGAACCGCAAATCCCCGAGTGACTGAAGTGAGCCGCGTGATCAGTAGAGATGAGCGATGTTCGAATCGAACCGTTCACCAATTTAAAATTCGAGTTGTTTTCGGCAATGTTTGAGTCGTTTGACAAACTCGAATGATTTGCTTCACGTTCGACAGTTCGAGTTAACATTCGATAACGGTTCGATCACCAAAAGCATGGCTTTTCACAGTAAGGCTATGTGCGCACGTTGCGGATTTGCATGCGTACTGCATCCCCAGCACAATCCCTCTCTCTTTCCTACTCACCGATCAGCTGCACGGGTGTCACAAAGCTCCGGCGGCTTTTCCTCTTTTGAAAATGGCTGCCGCTCATTATTCAATCTCGTATTCCCTGCTTTCCCCGCCCACCGGCACCCATGATTGGTTGCAGTCAGACACACTCCCATGCTAAGTGACAGCTGTCTCACTGCAACCAATCACAGTCACCGGTGGGTGGGTCTATTTCGTGCAGTAAAATAAATAAATAAATAATTAAAAAAAAAAACCTGTGGTCCCCTCCAATTTTGATACCAGCCAAGATAAAGCCACATGGCTGGAGGCTGGTATTGTCAGGATGGGGAGCACCACGTTATGGGGAGCCCACCACTCTAAAAATATCAGCCAGCAGCCACCCAAAATTGTCGCATCCATTAGATGCAACAGTCCCGGGACTCTACCCGGCTCATCCCCAATTGCCCTGGTGCAGTTGCAATCGGGGTAATAAGGAGTTAAATGGCAGCTTTTAGGCTAATCATGGCAGGTGTCTCCCCGAGATACCTTTCATGATTAACCTGTAAGTGAAAGTAAATAAACACACACAACAAAAAATCCTTTATTTGGAATATAAGACAAACCCCCCCCCTCATTTACCACTTTATTAATCCCCAAACACCCATCAAGGTCCGAAGTAATTCACACGACACTTTCAGCTCTGCTACATCAAGCTGACAGGGAGCGACATAGAACACGACCACTCTGTGTCAGCTCCACGCAGCAACTGAAGTGAGCCGCGCTGTCACCGGAGACTTCACTCACATAGTGCCTGCGTGTGTGCGGGGATGATGATAATTGCGGTAGTGCTTGCGTGTGTGCAGTGATGATGATGGGGGCGGTAGTGTCGAGGTGTGTGCGGTGATGATGATGGGGGCGGTAGTGCCAGGGTGCGTGCGGGGATGATGATGGGGGTGGTAGTGCCGGGGTGTGTACGGGAATTATGATGGGGGCAGTAGTGGCGGTGTGTGTGCGGGGATGATGATGGGGGCGGTAGTGCCGGGGTGTGTGCGGGGATGATGATGGTTGCGGTAGTGCTTGCATGTGTGCGGTGATGATAATGATGGCGGTAGTGCTTGCGTAGGGGCGGTGATGATAATGGGAGCGGTAGTGTCTGGGTGAGTTCGGGGATGATGATGGGGGCGGTAGTGCTTGCGTGTGAGCGGTGATGATGATGGGGGTGTTAGTGCCGATGTGTGTGCGGGGATGATGATGGGGGCGGTAGTGCCGGGGTGTGTGCGGGGATGATGATGGGAGCGGTAGTGTTTGCATGTGTGCGGTGATCATGATGGGGTGGTAGTGCCAGGGTGTGTGTGGTGATGATGATGGGGGCGGTAGTGCCGAGGTGTGTGCAGGAATGATGATGGGGTCGGTAGTGGCGGGGTGTGTGCGGGAATGATGATGGGGGCAGTAGTGGCGGGGTGTGTGCGGGGATATTGATGGGGACGGTTGTGCCGGGGTGTGTGCGGAGATGATGATGGTTGCGGTAGTGCTTGCATGTGTGCGGTGATGATAATGGGGGCGGTAGTGCTTGCGTGGGGGCGGTGATGATAATGGGGGCGGTAGTGTCGGGGTGAGTTCGGGGATGATGATGGGGCGGTAGTGCTTGCAGGTGTGCGGTGATGATGATGGGGGTGGTAGTGCCGATGTGTGTGCGGGGATGATGATGGGGGCGGTAGTGCCAGGGTGTGTGCGGGGATGATGATAGGAGCAGTAGTGTTTGCGTGTGTGCGGTGATCATGATGGGGCGGTAATGCCGGGGTGTGTGTGATGATGATGATGGGGGCGGTAGTGCCGGGGTGTGTGCGGGGATGATGATGAGGGCGGTAGTGCCGGGGTGTGTGCAGGGATGATGATGGGAGCGGTAGTGTTTGCGTGTGTGCAGTGATAATGATGGGGCAGTAGTGCCGGGGTGTGTGTGGTGATGATGATGGGGGCGGTAGTGCCGGGGTGTGTGCGGGAATGATGATGGGGTGGTAGTGGCGGGGTGTGTGCGGGGATGATGATGGGGGCGGTTGTGCCAGGGTGTGTGGGGGGATGATGATGGGGGCGGTAGTGCTTGAATGTGTGCGGTGATGATGATAGAGAGAGGGATAAATAGATGAATAGATAGTTAGAGGGATAGATAGAAAGAGGGATGGATAGATAGATGATAGATGGATAGATAGATAGATAATAGATTGATGGATAGATAGAGGAATAGATGGGTAGAGGGATAGATAGATAGACAGATAGATAGATAGATAGATGAATAATAAATAGATAGATAATATTTAGATAATATATAAAGATTAGTGTTGAGCGAGTATGCTTGTGTTGACTGATATTGTTAGGCTGGGGGGCTCCCCATAATGTGGAGCTCCCCATCCTGAGAATACCAGCCTTCAGCCGTATGGCTTTATCTGGCTGGTATTAAAATTGGGGGGACCGCACGCCGTTTTTTTTAATTATTTAATTATTTATTTCACTGCACAGTATACACACACCCACCGGCTGCTGTGTTTTGGTGCAGTGAGACACCTGTCACTCAGCGTGGGGGCGTGTCTCACTGCAACCAATCATAGGCGCCGAAAAGCAGGAAAGCAGGGAATACGAGATTGTTTAATGAGCGGCCAGCTTTTTCAAAAGAGGAAAAGCCGCCGGAGTTTAGTGAGCAGCAGTGCAGCGCCGCGGCAGTGATCGAGGAACGGTAAGTAAGAGAGAGGGGGGAGAATGACCGACAGACTGTGAGAGGGGGACAGACAAGACAGAGAGAGACAGACAGAGCGAGACCGACCGACGGGAGATAGAATGAAAAAAAAAATGACCGACATCGCTAGTAAAAAGCACAAAACGTGCGTTTTGTACATCGGAGTGCCACACAATGTTTTACGTAAAATCTTTCATGTATTAATCTCAAAAAGTAACATACACCAGCTCTAAATCACTATTGGGTATGTGCCCTTAACATTTCCGCCATGAAAATTCATTTTGGTGTCATTTTGGAAGGTTTTCTGGTGAGTCCGTAAAAATGGCGTAAAACTCGGACAAAATTGTTCACAGCTGTGACTTTTGAGTGATAAATGCTTCAAGGGGTCTTCCCCATGCTGTTGCCATGTCATTTGAGCACTCTTCTGAGACTTTTGTGACATTTTTAGGGTTTCTACATGCTACCGGGGGTAATTTCAGAAAAATACTCGGGTCTCCCATAGGATAACATTGGGCTCGGTGCTCGGGCCGAGTACACGAGTATCTTGGGATGCTCGGCCCGAGCCTCGAGCACCCGAGCTTTTTAGTACTCGCTCATCACTAATAAGGATAGATAGCTAATAGATAGATAAAAGATAGATAAATCGATAATAGATAGATAATAGATAGATGATAGATAGATAGATATTATAGATAGATAGATGAATAGATAGATAATAAATAGATAGATCATAGATGATAGATAGATAGTAGATAGATAGTAGAGATGAGCGAACCGGCCGTTGTTCGGTTCGTCGAACAGAGGTCTCGTTCGAGTTCAGTTCGGCCAACGTTCGACGAACCGAACTCGAACCAATAGGATATAATGGAAGGCAATCACAAACACATAAAAACACATTATAAATGTACACATACAGTTAATAAACATTACCATAACACTTACCGGTCCCCGTGATCCCTCCTGCACTCTGTCTCCTGCCGCTATTCCATCCGATGATCGCTGAATCCTCTCGGTGACCAGCACTGCCAGCAGTGATGCAGGACCTATCGTGATGTCAAAATAGCCATCTGACCAGTCACGTGGCTATTATCTCATTGGCTACAGACTGGTCACATGACTATGACGTGTCATGTAGGACCTGTCATTGCACTCTCCGGTACAAGGTGCACATTTGTGTATCGCCGTGTACCGGCGACATGCTCTAGCACACGGTCGGCTCCCCATTCCGTTAGGGACCGGCTGACACAGCCGGTCATTAACGGAGATCACCGTTGCCATAGCAACGCAGTTAGCGGTGACGTCACAGCTAACCGCGGCTCCGGGAGCACCGTTGCTATGGTAACGCGTCTGTCAGTGTTACCGCTGTTACCGCTGTTACCGCTGACAGCCAGCAGCACTGATCACTCACGGAGTGAAGACTGCACGCTGCTTCCCGTGCAGCCTTCACGGAGTCTTCCCCCATGCAGCAGTGATGGAGCAGAGCTGCATTTGTTGAACAAGAAAGACAGAAGACCATGGATCGTGGAGGGCTGACAGGGGGTAATAAAGATGGAGTCTCTAATGTGTCTGTGTATTTATTTCTATTAAAGTATTTTTTCTCTGTGTGGTGTCTTTTTTTTAACCCTTTATTGGAGATTCTTAATGGCCGGGTCAAACGTGCCTGACATTAAGAATCTCTGGCTTAATACTAGCTAATAAAACAAAGCTAGTACTAACTCATTATTACCCAACAAGCCACCCGGCTTCAGGGCTGTTGGAAGAGTTGGATACAGCGCCAGATGATGGCGCTTCTATGAAAGCGACATTTTCTGGGGCGGCTGCGGACTGTAATTCGCAGCAGAGGCGCCCAGAAACCTCGGGCTAACCTGTGCTGCAGATTCCAATCCCCAGCTGCCTAGTTGTACCCGGCTGGAGACAAAAATAGGGCGAAGCCCACGTCATTTGTTTTTTAATTATTTCATGAAATAAGTGAAATAATTAAAAAAAACGGGCTTCCCTATATTTTTGGTTCCCAGCCGGGTACAAATAGGCAACTGGGGGTTGGAGGCAGCCCGTGGCTGCCTGCTGTACCTGGCTAGCACACAAAAATATGGCGAAGCCCACGTCATTTTTTTGGTGGGCAAAAAACTTCTGCATACAGTCCTGGATGGAGTATGCTGAGCCTTGTAGTTCTGCAGCTGCTATCTGCTCTTCTCCATAAAGACAGACAGCAGCTGCAGAACTACAAGGCTCAGTATACTCCATCCAGGACTGTATGCAGAAGTTTTTTGCCCCCTGAAAAAATTATGTGGGCTTCGCCATATTTTTGTATGCTAGCCAGGTACAGCAGGCAGGTACGGCTGCCCCCAACCCCCAGTTGCCTATTTGTACCCGGCTGGGAACCAAAAATAAAGGGAAGCCCTTTTTTTATTATTTCATGAATTTCATGAAATAATTAGAAAACAAATGACGTAGGCTTCGTCCCATTTTTGTCTCCAGCCAGGTACAACTAGGCAGCTGGGGATTGGAATCCGCAGCACAGGTTGGCCTGAGCTTTCTGGGCCCCACTGCTGCGAATTGCAGTCTGCAGCCGCCATCTTCTGGCGCTGTATCCAACTCTTCCAGCACCTGCCTGCTATACCTGGCTAGCATACAAAAATATGGCGAAGCTCACGTCCTTTTTTTGTAGTTTTTTGGCAAAAAAAATTAAAAATGCTTCCCTGAATTTTCCATTGCCAGTGAAGGTAACACCAAGCAGTGAGGGTTAGCAGCCAGTAGCTGCTTGGATTACCCTGAGCTAGCAATACAAAAAATGCAGCGGGAGCCCATATATATTTTTTTTAATTATTTATTTAAATAACTAAAAACAAAATGGGCTTCCCTGTATTTTGATTGCTGGACATTACAGTGCTGTAAAAATAAATCTTTAAAAAAAATGACGTAGCGCTCTGCGGTATTTTTGATTCTCAGCGCAGATAAAGCAGAGAGCTATGGTTTGCCACCCCCATCTGCCTGCCGTTACCTTGGTTGGCAATCAAAATACAGGGAAGCCCATTCATTTTTTCTATTAAAAAATAGTTAAAAAAAAAATGACGTTGGGTCCCCCCATTTTTGATAGCCAGCTAGGGTAAAGCAGACAGCTGTAGCCTGAAAACCACAGCTGGCAGCTTTACCGTGGTTGGGGATCCAATGTGGAGGTCCCCCCAGGCTCTATTTTTATAATTATTTTATAAATATTAATAATTACACAAAAAAAGTAGGGTCCCCCCCAAATTGGATCACCAGCCAAGGTAAAGCGGACAGCTGTGGTCTGGTATTCTCAGGGTGGGAAGGTCCATAGTTATTGGGCCTTCACAGCCTAAAAATAGCAGGCCGCAGGCACCCCAGACATGGCGCATCCACTAGATGCGCCAATCCTGGCGCTTCACCCCAGCTCATCCCGTGCCCTGGTGCTGTGGCAAACGGGGTAATAAATCGGGATGATACTAGCTGTAAGGTCACCTGACATCAAGCCCAGCAGTTTGTGATGTCATGGCGTCTATTAAATACCCGCCATCATAAACTGTCAGTACTAACAAAAAAAAAATCGACAAAAGAAATTTATTTGAAAAAACAGTCCCCAAAACATTTCCTCTTTCACCAATTTATTGTAAGAAAAAAAAATAAAGGGGTCCCACGACGACTCTGGACCGTCTAGAATATGGGGGGAGACACTCAGGGAACGTATCCCCCATTTTCTAGGAGTGCAGACCCTTCATGTGAGGAGTGTGGGTGCAATGAATCTGCACTCACTCTCCCCGGGTCCACAGCAGCAGAGTCCATGTCATAATGGTTGCTACCAAAGCTGCAATGCCCTGCTCATGAGGTAAGGGCATGCCTAACCAGGAGAACTATTCTACATTTCCAAATATTGGTATTTGCTGATATTATTGCTATTCCACCTACTATATATTGGGGATAGGATCTTGGAGATGGAATACCCCTTTAAGTCCAGTTATCCAGCTGAATGAATACTTAATAGTGATGAGCGAGTACTAAAAAGCTCGGGTGCTCGAAGCTCGGGCCGAGCCTCCCAAGATACTCGTGTACTCGGCCCGAGCAACGAGCCCAATGTTATCCTATGGGAGACCCGAGTATTTTTGTGAAATGACCCCCCGGCAGCATGGAGAAACCCTAAAAATGTCACAAAAGTCTCAGAAGAGTGCTCAAATGACATGGCAACAGCATGGGGAAGACCCCTTGAAGCATTTATCACTGAAAAGTCACAGCTGTGAACAATTTTGTCCGCGTTTTACGCCATTTTTACGGACTCACCAGAAAACCTTCCAAAATGACCCCAAAATGATTTTTCATGGCGGAAATGTTAAGGGCACATACCCAATAGTGAGATAGAGCTGGTGTATGTTACTTTTTGAGATTAATACATGAAAGATTTTACGTGAAAACATTGTGTGGCACTCCGATGTCCCTGAGAAGAGACGTACATGAAGGCCTCTGGAGTCTAATGTGCCCATTTTGAGGAAGTGAGTCTTTGTAGTATTTTCCTTTTCCAGGGCAGTCCAAAATTGTGAGGTTCACCAATGCCCCTGCACACAGACGTGCATGAGGGCCTGTAAACCTGAAGTGCCCATTGGAAGGAAGTGGGTCTATTGTAGTATAGCCCTTAGGCAGGGCAGCCAAAAATTGGGAGGCTCCACGTTGTCCCTGGATAGAGACGTGCATGAGGGCCTGTAAACCTGAAGTGCCCATTGGAAGGAAGTGGGTCTATTGTAGTATAGCCCTTAGGCAGGGCAGCCAAAAATTGGGAGGCTCCACGTTGTCCCTGGATAGAGACCTGTTAGGTTCTTAGTGCCTCCGTGCTTGCATTTAAAAACCGCACGTGTGTGCCTGTTGGTGGCAGCTTTCCGCTGCATTTGTGTGAGTTTTGCAAAAACTTGGATATAACGCACAAATCTAGTGAATACACATCAGCACAGCATTCCAAAATGCGCAAGGGCGTTGTCAACGAACAAGGAAGTGGACGTGATGGTGGTGCAGGCAGAGACCGAGGTTGTGTGCAAGCTCTAATTTCGCCACAACAAAGGGCCACATCTAGTCGCTCGCACGTCCTGTCCCAAATTCTTGGGGACCGCAGCAGTACACCGCTCTTGAACCAAGACCAGTGTCAACAGGTTGTTAGTTGGATAGCGGATAATGTTTCCAGTCAGATTGGCACCACCACAAACACTCTGTCTTCCACACGGTCAAGTGTCAGTAGCCGTGATACTGCACCGCACATTTCAGAACCTGATCCTCCTTCCTACAACCAGGCCGAGTACACGTCCACGGACATTACTGATCCCACACTTGGACACTCGGAAGAGCTGTTCGTTCACGTTTCCATTCACAAATTCTGGCCTCTCGCCAGCTCCTGTTGAAGTGGGCCATGACGAGATCGTATGTACAGATGCCCAAATATTTGAGCAGCCACGTTCTCACGAAGTTGGCAACGTGTCTCAACAAGGGGTGGACGATGATGAGACACAATTGTCAGGAAGTCAGGAGGAGGAGCAGGGTGCGGAAGAGGAAGACGACGTGGTGGATGATCCAGTAACTGACCCAACCTGGCAGGAGGATATGCAGAGCGAGGACAGCAGTGCACAGGGGGAGGGAGGCGTAGCATCCCAACAGGCAGTAAGAAGCAGAGTGGTGGCCCCAGGCAGACGTCAGGCAACTGTTCCCCGGAACAACACGACACAAGGTGCCTGTACAAATGTTAGGTCTTCCCGAGTCTGGCTGTAATACTATTGTATGTATTGAGGATTTCGATTGCGTTAGGGCAATGACAACCAGAGACGAGTTCTTGGTGCAAGACGTTTATAATATGCAACCAGCAAATATGTACATAAACGGAACAAAAACACAGTAGAACATAAATACAGGAAATACCTTCCAGGGACGGAGCGAAAGGGAATTCCCGGGACCGCGCACCGGACTCCCCCAGGGAGACCACCAAGAGCGAACCCCTATACATGGACTGTCTGGCAATCACCCCAGAAGCCCTAAATGCGCAGCAGCCGGGACACAAAAGGGCAATAGGTAAGTCCAAAAATGTCCGTACGTGATGTGAGTCCAGAGTGGTATTAAACGGAAGGAACCGGGCAGAAGTGCCGACCAAAGACGGCAAACGGAGTCCGGGCACAGCTAGATGATACCAGATGAAGTCCAGAGTCGGTGTCGGTTGTTTTCCAAGAGGATCCGAATAACAATCAGGAACCAAAAGCAGCAGGGCAGGAGCACACAGGAAGCAGTATACTCAGGCACTGGACTAAGCTTTAGGGGCGGCTTTTAAACAGATGGACAGGAAGTAGGGCAACAGAACAGAAAACTCCATGTTAACAAAGGGCAAGCTCTTTCAAAAGAAAACTGGAAAACCCAGAACTCTGACACTGGCAGTTTTTTAAGTTGGCTCCAGATGATTCTAAAAAGGCCATTTGCAACACCTGCCATGCCAGCATCAGCAGGGGTACCAAAACTAGCAGCCTGACCACCACCAGCATGATCAGGCACATGTCAGCCAAGCACCCGACTTTGTGGGAAGTACAACAGAGTCGAGGAGCAGTGCTTGCTGATGTCACTGCTACGTCTTCGCTGGTTGTGCATGCGAGCCAATCCCCTGTCCATGCTGCCTGCGAACAAGCCTCCTCCACTCCTGCACCTGCAGTTGCCTACGCAGAAAGAACACCATCATCAAGCACGTCCTTGTCCCAGCGCAGCGTTCAGTTATCCATTCAGCAAACCTTTGAACGCAGGCGCAAATACACTGCCAACACCCCACATGCCACAGTTCTAAATGCTAACATTTCGCGACTGCTTGCGCTGGAAATGTTGCCTTTTAGGCTGGTTGAGACAGAAGCATTCCGCGACATGATGGTGGCAGCTTTCCCACGTTACTCGGTCCACAGCCGCCACTATTTCTCCCGGTGTGCCGTCCCCGCATTGCATAACTACGTGTCACAAAACATCACACGTGCCCTGAACAACGCTGTTTCAGCCAAAGTCCACCTAACCACAGACACGTGGACAAGTGCATGGGGGCAAGGCCGCTACATCTCGTTGACGTCACACTGGGTTAATATTGTGCAAGCTGGGACCCAGTCTGAGCGAGGGACGGAACACGTCCTTCACACACCAAGTTTTGCAGGCCCTACCTCAGTCAGGGTTTCACACACACTCTACAGCTCCGGAATGTCATGCTCCTCAGCCTCCTCCTCCTCCTGCGCATCCTGATCCACTTTACCCTCCACACCAGTCCCAAGCTGGAAGTGTCGCGGGCGGAGGAGGGGACGGTGCGCTCTCCCACTGCTCGGGTCCGGCTGACGCTGCTCTACGGCTGCTGCTGCTCGTTGGCTCGAGCGATGGCCGGATCCCGGGGACTCGAGCGGCGCTACTCGCCCGTGAGTGAAAAGGGGTGGTTTGGGTTTTGGGGATATTGTCCGTGACGCCACCCACGGTTGTGGTGATTGTGTGGACACCACCGCTGCTCTGGACGGGGATCCCGGGAGCCTGTGACAGGGAGCAGCTTTGTTGTTATTTCTCCCCTCCGTGGGTAGGGGGGTTGGTTGTCCCGGGGCCTGGTGATGGGGTAGAGATGGATGACAGGCGGGTTGCGGGGCCTGATGAGGTGCAGGGTCGCAGGGGCAGCGCTGTGCCGCACGGCACGGAGGTACTCACTCAGCCCAATGATGATGACACAGTTCACGGTAAAACAAGTGGCTGGATGGACGGGTCACTCGGACGGCTGCGGTTGTTCCTCCCTGCAGGTTAGTGATGACTGTCTCTCCCTGCACCTAAGTTAAGTGTTGGTAGTGATGGTTTCCCAACGGTAACCCGCTCCCCGACCTGGATATGGGCCGGAGGAGCCCCTTTTACCCACAGGCGCTGGCCCTGGGAGACGGTTGCCCTTAGCGGTGGCGGTGTCTCCCCTTCACGGTTGTACGGTTGCCTTCTATCTGGACTTGGCTGTTTGGAAACCCTGAGGTTCCCTTCACTAACGGATTTGGCAAATTCACGGCGACACCAAGCCTTGCCGGGATCCGAAAGTCCTCTGCCAATGGTGCTGGATTCTCTTTGTATACCGGTCCGGTACGGCCGGGTCACCACCCGTCCACGGTCCTTACGGCAGACTCCAATCGGCCTCCACTGCAGACGGTCACCACATCCTGCCAACCTTGCTGTCCTGTCCGGGCCACACACCCGGACCAACTTCAGGCTCTTTGCTGTCACTTTTCTCCTCTCTACTACTTTCCTCCTTCTACTTCCTTAGCTTAACTCTCACTGCCTGTGTTTTCCCTCCTCCTCGGTGGGTGGAGACCAACCGCCTGGCTCCACACCCTGGTGTGGACAACAGCCCCTGGGGAAGGCAACAAAGATTTTGTGTTTTGACTATGATATGCCTGCAGGGAGTGTGGGGTGTTTAAGTGTTGTGCTCTGTGGCCCCTGGCTTGTCCAGGGCGACACAGAAGCACTGCAGCACTGCCTCGGCGAAGCGGCAACAGGCAGTGCTGAAGCTAATCTGCATAGGTGACAAACCCCACAATGCAGAAGAGGTGTGGACAGCTCTGAAACAGCAGGCAGATCACTGGCTCACAACTCTGAACCTAAAGCCAGGAAAGGTCGTGTGTGACAATGGCCGGAACCTGGTGGCGGCTTTGAGGCGAGGCCAGCTGACACATGTTCCATGCGTGGCCCATGTGCTCAACCTCGTGGTTCAGCGGTTTCTAAAGTCATACTCAGAGCTGTCTGATCTGCTGGTAAAAGTTCGCCGCCTGTCTGCACATTTTCGAAAGTCACCTACTGCTTCAGCCGGCCTTGCCGGCTTAAGACGCCGTTTGCATCTTCCGGCACACAGACTGGTGTGTGATGTCCCCACGCGTTGGAATTCAACTCTGCACAAGTTGGTCAGGATATGTGAGCAGAAGAGGGCAGTTGTTGAGTACCTGCATCACCTAAGCCGTCGGGAAATGGGTCAAACTCCACACATAACACCTGAGGAGTGGAGATGGATGTCCGACCTATGCACCATCCGCCAAAACTTTGAGGACTCCACCAAGATGGTGAGCGGCGATGACGACATTATTAGCGTCACCATACCGCTTCTCTGCCTTCTAAAATGGTCTCTGCTCAAAAAACAACCATGATGCATTGCAGGCGGAGCGCGATGAGTTTGAGCAAGAAACAGTAGTGGGTGTGGGTGATGATAACACACAGCCCAGCCTCGTCTCATCACAACGTGCAGTGGAGGACTATGACGAGGAGGAGGATGAAGACATGGAGCAACTCTCTGGCCAAATTGAGGATATGACATGCAGTCATATCCTCGGTTCAGCGTGGCTGGCCAGAGGACAGGGTAGATGATGAGGAGGAGGAGGACAGCATGTTCAGTCATCGTGTTGGTCAGGATACTGAAGTGATGGCTGTTAAGAGTCTGGCACACATGGCTGACTTTATGGTAAGCTGCCTGTCTCGTGACTCTCGCGTTAAGAACATCTTGGCCGACAATCATTACTGGTTGGTAACACTGTTAGACCCACGCTAAAAGGAGAACTTTATGTCTCTTATTCCCGAGGCGGAGAGGTCAGGCAAAATGCAGCAGTTCCAGAAGGCCATAGTCACGGAAGTAGGCAAAGCATTCCCCTCACAAAACGCTAGCGGCATAGGTCAGGAATCACTGGACAACCAAGGCGTACAGCCGAGAGGGGCACAAGTCCAATCCGCCAGAGGTAGGGGAACAGTCTTTAAGATGTGGGACAGTTTTCTCAGCCCCTCACATACCACAGCCCCTGAGGTGAGGGGTAGTGACACAAGAAATCCTAAGTTTGGCCAGATGCTCAAGGAGTACCTTGCAGATCAAACAACTGTACTCCGACATTCCTCTGTGCCTTACAATTAATGTGTATCCAAGCTGGACACGTGGCATGAATTGGCTCTCTACGCCTTGGAAGTCCTGGCCTGCCCTGCCGCTAGCGTTTTGTCAGAGCGTGTTTTTAGTGCCGCAGGTGGAATCATTACAGATAAACGCACCCGCCTGTCAACTGTAAATGCTGACAGGCTGACTCTGATCAAGATGAACAAGGGTTGGATTTGGCCAGACTTCACCACACACACCAACAGCAAATTACAGCGGAATTTAAAGTTTGTAACGGGAATTTGCCATGTACCTCCACTCACCCATGGTAACACACTTCTGGACTTTGGCTAATCGCTGGACTGCTCCTCCTTCTCCTCATGCGCCATCATGGTGACCGTTACAATAGTTAAGCCGTTGTTTCAGGTATACCCCCAGTGGTAAATTTTTTCGCCCATTCTTTCTGAATGGGCATTACAACGACAGGAGACCCGCTCCTTTGCAATGGGAACAATGTTTTGAGGCCCTCATGCACATCTCTATCCAGGGACAATGTGGAGCCTCCCAATTTTTGGCTGCCCTGCCTAAGGGCTATACTACAATAGACCCACTTCCTTACAATGGGCACTTCATGTTTACAGGCCATCATGCACGTCTCTATCCAGGGACAATATGGAGCCTGACGCTGCCACCGACTGCCACACACATGCTGTTTTTAAATGCAAGCACGGACGCAATAAGAACCTAACTGGTTTTTAGGAGCGACAATTACTGAGAAGTCTGACACTATCAGACACTGCTGACTGACGTGTATTATACACTAGACTTGTGCGTTATATAATAGTTTGTGCAAAACGCGCACCTGTACGCTGCCACCGACAGACACACATGTGCTGTTTTTAAATGCAAGCACGGACGCAATAAGAACCTAACTGGTTTTTAGGAGCGACAATTACTGAGAAGTCTGACACTATCAGACACTGCTGACTGACATGTATTATACACTAGACTTGTGCGTTATATAATAGTTTGTGCAAAACGCGCACCTGTACGCTGCCACCGACAGACACACACGTGCTGTTTTTAAATGCAAGCACGGACGCAAAAAGAACCTAACTGGTTTTTAGGAGCGACAATTACTGAGAAGTCTGACACTATCAGACACTGCTGACTGACGTGTATTATACACTAGACTTGTGCGTTATATAATAGTTTGTGCAAAACGCGCACCTGTACGCTGCCACCGACAGACACACACGTGCTGTTTTTAAATGCAAGCACGGACGCAATAAGAACCTAACTGGTTTTTAGGAGCGACAATTACTGAGAAGTCTGACACTATCAGACACTGCTGACTGACGTGTATTATACACTAGACTTGTGCGTTATATAATTGTTTGTGCAAAACGCGCACCTGTACGCTTCCACCGACAGACACACACGTGCTGTTTTTAAATGCAAGCACGGACGCAATAAGAACCTAACTGGTTTTTAGGAGCGACAATTACTGAGAAGTCTGACACTATCAGACACTGCTGACTGACGTGTATTATACACTAGACTTGTGCGTTATATAATTGTTTGTGCAAAACGCGCACCTGTACGCTGCCACCGACAGACACACACGTGCTGTTTTTAAATGCAAGCACGGACGCAATAAGAACCTAACTGGTTTTTAGGAGCGACAATTACTGAGAAGTCTGACACTATCAGACACTGCTGACTGACGTGTATTATACACTAGACTTGTGCGTTATATAATAGTTTGTGCAAAACGCGCACCTGTACGCTGCCACCGACAGACACACACGTGCTGTTTTTAAATGCAAGCACGGACGCAATAAGAACCTAACTGGTTTTTAGGAGCGACAATTACTGAGAAGTCTGACACTATCTGGACTGTTTTACACTGTGTACACCAGCCCCAGATATGATGAAGGCTGGTATACGGTCACCACTAGGAATGGCTATATACCCTGCCTGCCTGCCTGCCTGTATACTGCTACAATAGTCCTGACAAGGACTCTTCTGGTCACTAGCCTGTATTCCGACCTGGCTATACCCTGCCTGTATATAGCAACAATAGTCCTGAGAAGGACTCTGCTACTGTACTCCGACCTGGCTATACCCTGCCTGCCTGTATACAACTAGAATAGTCCTGAGAAGGACTTCTGGTCACACTGTTTGCAGCCCTGCAACTGAAAAAGCTATAAAGGGCCGCAAAGCTTTCCCTGAATCAGCGACACTCTCCCTGCACTCACTGTCTGGATAGCTGTGAGCAGAGCACAGCGCGCCGGCCGGTATAAAGGCTCGGTCACGCTGTGCAGGCCGGCCAATCACTGCAATTCCACAACTAACAGGGCTGTGGCATTGCAGTGGTCTGCCAGCCAATCCCTGCATGAGGGCTGGCTCTCAAAAGAGCGCCAACATGCAGAAATGAAGACCACGAGTACAGCACGAGTATCGCGAGATTACTCGGTCCCCGCCGAGCAGCCCGAGTACAGCGATACTCGTGCGAGTACCGAGTAGTTACAAGCATGCTCGCTCATCACTAATACTTAACAACAGAGCTTGCTATTTAATGTGTTTTCTTGTGGCGTATAACGGACTCTCATGTTTGGTAGTTATTCAGCAGGGAAACTATAAAAGCAAATCCCTCCATTTGGAAATGTAGTATATAGCTCTCCTGATCAATTATGTTCCTTACCTCATGAGCAGGGCATTGCAGTAATAATAATAATTTATTCATTTATATAGCATTATTAATTCCATAGTGCTGTATGTCTTTGGAGTGTGGGAGGAAACCGGAGTACCTGGAGGAAACCCACGCAAACACGGGGAGAACATAAAAACTCCTTGCAGATGGTGTCTTTGGTGAGAATTGAACCCAGGACCTCAGCGCTGCAAGACTGCAGTGCTAAGCACTGAGCCACCGTGATGCCCATTTAGCTTACAGATGCATAACCACCACTCACTGTGTCTGAACACAGGAAGCTGAGCTGACAGCCGCTCTGTGCATGCGGCAGCGTCTATTGTGAAGGAGAGGGCCGTGGGGGGATCAACGCTGCACAGGTACCGTGGGACACCGGGGAACACCGGTGGGGTTATAGTGGGTGACCTGGCAGGGCCTGGGGAGGAGTTTTCTGTCGCATGTGTCATAGCACATGCGACAGAAATCAGAGGAGTAGGGTGAATGCGGCCGGCGCGCTGCTGTGCGCGCGGCCATCTTGGATTTCTGGGAGGGCATCAGGGCGGGCACTTTGGCGACACCAGGGGACCGGAGGGGACCGGGGAGGAGATTTATCATGTTTGTTCATGCCAGATGGGAGATAAATAATTTTTTACCGGCGCTGTCATTTACTGTAACGTGATCATCGGTGTACTGTGTATACCTGTGATCATGTGAGCGGGGACTGGAAAAACCGTCCTGAATCATGATCTCCAGGGTCTCAGCTAGCCCTGAAACCCCGGAGATTTTCTGACGCTGGGGGGCGCTATTCACTTATTTCTGCCTGCTGTTTATAAACGGCAGATCAGAATAAGGCTACATTAACATGACCGATCCATTTTTGCGGTCTGCAAAAAACAGTCCGTTTTTTTTCACGGGTGCATCCATGTGGCATCCGTTTCCGTTCCGTAGACGGTCCGTATGTCATCTGTTTGTCATCCGTGTGCCTTCCGTTTTTTTTGCGTACTGCAAAAAACTGAAGGAGAGAAAATGCATAAATTTACCCAGGATCCATAGCTTCATCCTACATGAGGCGGTCACATGTTCACTCCAGTGCCATTTTCTACTGCTTTTCACAGCGTAGAGCGCTCTGGTGATTTTCCTGTGCTTGTACACTTCATATCAGTCTTTTCTGTCATTATAATGGCAGAAAGACACATCATGTCCCACTCTCCTGCATTTTGTAATTTTGCACCTTTGGTGCCTTTCATGTGGCACTAAGGGGTGCTTAGCTTTGTATTTAGCCAAAAAAATGAAAAAAAAAATGACATAGGGTTCCCCCTATTTTTGTAGCCAGCTAGGGTAACGCAGACGGCTGCAGCCTGCAGACCACAGCTGGCAGCCTCACCTTGGCTGGTAATCCAAAACTGAGGGCACCCCACGCTGTTATTTTAAATTAAATAAATAATTTAAAAAAAAAAAAACACGTAGGGGTCCCCCCAAAATTGGATCACCAGCCAAGGTAAAGCAGACAGCTGGGGTCTGATATTCTCAGACTAGGGAGGTCCATGGTTATTGGACTCTCCCCAGCCTAAAAATAGCAGGCCGCAGCCGCCCCAGAAGTGGCGCATCCATTAGATGTGCCAATCCTGGTGCTTCGCCCCAGCTCATCCCGCGCCCTGGTGCGGTGGCAAACGGGGTAATATATGTGTAATGTCACCTGGCATCAAGCCCTGGGGTTGGTGAGGTCAGGCGTCTATCAGATACCCGACATCACCAACCCAGTCAGTAATAAAAAAAAATAGACGACAAACACATTTTTATTTGAAAAAGCACTCCCCAATACATTCCCTCTTTAACCAATTTATTAGAAAGAAAAACAAATCCAGGTCTGGTGTAATCCAAGGGGTTGCCATGACGATCCACACTGTCCCAGTCAATGAAGAGCAGGATGTTCCCCATTGGCTGGGAGAGCAGTGCAGTGACCTGAGCTTACATCAATGGGTCAGCCCAGGTCACTGCAGGGGATGACAAGTGCTGCTGTCAGCAAGGTACATTACCTGCGCTGATCTCCTGCACTGCTGACAGCACCTGTCACTGAGTTCAATGACCGCCGCCTTCAGAGCCAAGTATCGCGAGCGGCCCGTGACTTCACCGCTAGTCAGTCTCGGGTCGGAAGCGAGAGAAGGTGATGTGACAAGCGGCGGCCATGGAGGACAGTGACAGCGCTGAGGTCGGGACTTCATCACCGCAGGTAAGCTGAGCGGGACCATGTGTGCAGAGTGCAGGTGGGCGGAGCCATGTTTGCTGGTGGTGGAATGCGAAGTGGGTGGCGCTGAGGACGTCAGTGTCATGGACTGCTTGGCTGGGGACAGGTGAGTGTGAGTGTGTGTGTGTGTGTGTGTGTGTACATGCCGCATGCAGGAGGGGGCGGAGTGAGCTGAGCGGGGAAGTGTGGGCTTCCTGCACGTAACTAGGATAAACATCGGGTTACTAACTAAAGTGCTTTGCTTGGATACCCGATGTTTATCTTGGTTACCAGCTTCTGGCAGGCTGCCAGCGATGGCTCCTGCACACTGTAGCTGTAAAAAGCCCTGCTTTTTGCTGCTAGAACCGTTCTCGAACGTATCTAGAACTATCGAGCTTTAGCAAAAAGCTCGAGTTCTAGTTCGATCTAGAACAGCCCCCAAAATCACTCGAGCCGCGAACTGGAGAACCTCGAACCGCGAACCGCGCTCAACTCTAATAGATAGATGGTTAACTCTAGAATGTGCAACCACAGAAAACAAGTGACCTAGCAGGCCTGCGAGGCCCCAGGTATGCGTTCTAAGGTTAATAGATAGACAGATGGATAGATAGATAGATAGATAGATAGATAGATAGATGATAGATAGATAGATAGATAGATAGATAGATACTGTATCTCTGTGTAGGTGAAGGTAAGAGTCAGATTAATTTGCTCCCATAAAACTACTATAAAGAATTGAGGAAAAAAATACAAATATATATAAAGAAATATGTATTTTCAGCCCCTTGGATTAAAACTAGCAACTTTCAAATGTGTGACCAGCAGCCCCTAGCTGTTGAACCTCTAGGTATGATGTCAGAGGGAGAATTTTATATAGATGACCCTACAATGCAGCCTTTCACACAGAACACAGATCTCCATTGTACTGTACAGAGCAGCATCTCTATATTCTGTATTCTAGAGGGACAGGAAAATATATTTTTTTCTTCTAATTAAATTACTAAGAATAATAATAAAAAAATTAGAATAATGTAATTTTGATTGTGCTTTTTATTATAAAAAAATAAACATCACAAATCGTCAAATAACATGGACATATCTGGTGTCGCTGTAATCGTAACAACCTGAACAAAACAGCGATCAGATTATTTATGGAGATCAATAAATGGCGTAAAAAAATGGCGCAACTGATTATTTTTCTCTATTAAATCCATAAAAAGTGTAATAAAAATGTATCGCTGAGACAGTGTTCACACGGAGCGTAAATGTTGTGTTTTTTCTGCCGCTGTCCGCACCACACAATGCAATAACAATCTTCTCTGATTATTGCATGTCTGCGGTATTTTTTATGCATTGTCCCCTTATTTGATACATGTTTGTTGCAGATGAGATGGGCAGTGAGCCCCATAGGGGTGAACAGGCCCATGACGATCGGGAGGGTTAGGGTAGGACTGAGTTAAGTTCTAAGGTTGGAGGTACATAGGGGCTGCCTGATTGGTGGGAGATTCGGGAAAAGGGATTGGGCGAGGGACAAGATATGGGAGGGTTGTTGTGGTGGGTATAAAGGGGGCTGCGCAGAGGTCACTGCCCCTTTTGACCTACAGACAGCGTGTCCCCCCCTGTGCTGCTGCATCCCTGACTGAATAATGGCGGACCTCGCAGCGCTCCTGAGCTGGTGTGGGGGGCATCTGAGGCCATCGGCGTGGACGCGCTGCGACAGCAGCTGGAGGCGGTCTGCGGGGCTGGAGCGGCTATCTCTGCTCCTGCGCCCGGACCTGCGCTGCACGCTCGGCTGGCGCGACCGCCGGAGCGCTACTCCCCCGGCGGGGGGGGGAGGAAACAGATCTAGGAGCCCCCTCGGGGACCCTCCGGGGCAGCGGAGCACTCCTCACCTTTCAGACGTGTCTCCGGCCGCCGGGAGGAATCCTCGCCGGAGATCCCGCGGGCCGGGGGTGGGCGGAGCTTCTGTGAGGCCTACTTCTGGTCCGCGGCCTGCACGGCCATGGACCAGAGCAGCGGCAGCCCCCAGTGAGGTGCGGACTGGGGGTGGTGCCCGGCACCACGGAGGGGACGTGGAGACTCCCTGAAGTCGGCAGGGGAGAGAGCATGGATGGAGGGGCGGCGCGGAGCGGAGCGGTAGTCGGAGAGGGCTGGTAGCAGGGCCCTGCAGTCCGCAGGGCCTCTTGCTGCGGTCCGTTGTCACGGTACCTCCCAGCAGGGATCAGGCTGGGGGGTGTTCCCGGCATCCGGAGGGAGAGGCACGGCCTTCCTGCAGTCGGCAGGGAGGGGGACCACCGGGAGCTACGGAGCTTACAGCGGTGCAGCTGGAGGGGGCAGCAAAGAAGGATGGCGGCAGGACGCCGCATCGCAGCAAGAGAAAGAGGCCAAGTAGGTGGAGCACGGAGGAGCAGGGTGCGGTGACCATGGGGGTTGACGGCCGCCAGGTGCGGGCTGTCCCCTCGCTGGTCCCCCCAGCGGACTCCAGCAGCTCTTCTTATTTGGGCGAGGAAGAAGGACCGGAGGAGGCGGCAGGATGGATGGAACGGCAGCAGGATGTTCGCGGTACGGCTGCTCCGGATTCGGTTCAGAGGCAGCCCGGTGAGAGGACGACCAATATGTTTAATGTTGTGGGTGGTGTTAGCGGGGGCAGGGGTTCCACCGCGGGGAGTGGTTTGCCGGGGGTTAGTGCGGTCGGTCAGTCGGGATTACCCGGGGCGGAGTTTTGGGGGCAGCTGCTAGGGGTGTTGCAGGGGTTGTCGGCTGAGCGGTCAGGTCGAAGCGGGCCTGGGTCCCCGGCGGGACCGGTGCGCGAGGTAGAGGCTCAGGAGGTTGTGCCAGCGGTCGTTGCGGGTCAGGAGGACGGCGCGGCGGCCGTGGCGTTGGTTAGCAAGGACGTGGAAAAGGAGAAGGAGGATGAGGTTGTGCGTTTGGATGATAGGGCATGGAGCGAAGTTTACGTGTGCTTTGAGAGTCGGTTAGGGGTGCATTTGAAAAAGGAGGTGAGGGAGAAGATATGGAAAGGGGAGTATGTGGAAATTTTTTCCCTGCTTCCCTTGGAAAAGTTTAACTTGGATAAAGTGAAGCCAAGTGACTCTAAAAAAGAAAAGGAGGATTAGGAAAAAGGGAGGTATAGGTTGATCCCGAGGGCTTTTACTAACTGGCTACAGGCCTTTGCGATATTAGCAGCGTGGTTGGGGAGAAGGAGCCAGAGCATTGTTCCGCCCCTTTTCGGTTATAGGGACTCGATCGGCGAGGCATACAGGGTTCCGGCAACGGAAGGCTATGCGGCCTGGCATCCGGTGGGACCACAAAGATATTTCTCTGTGGATCCGTTTGACGGTGGCTCCGGCGCAGCCCTTTCGAGGGGGTGCCAGGAGCCCGTTTGCGAGTGGCGGGTCCTCGGCTGGACAAAAGAAAGGGGCGTGTTGGCAATTTAATGAGGGGCAATGTAAGTTTGGGGCAGCGTGTCAGTTCAAACACGAGTGTTCCGGTTGTGGAGGTTCCCACTCTTTGGCCAGGTGTTTCAAAAAGGGGAAAGAAAAGTCGGGGGAAGATTCTGGAAAAAGGGAGGACGCCAGGAAGGTCGAGGCAATGCTTCCCTATTTAAATAGATATCCGGATGGTCGGGCGGCGGAGCTGTTGGCGACGGGTTTTACGGAAGGTTTCCGGATTCCGTTTGAATTTGGGGCGCCGGTGTTTCGCCCGGGTAATTCGAGGGCCGCAAAAGAAAGTCCAGAGGTGGTGACAGAAAAGCTGCAGAAGGAGGTGGAGTGGGGAGGATGGCGGGTCCGGTCAAGGACCCGCCACTCCCCAACTTGAGGTTTTCGCCGCTGGGGGTGGTACCCAAGAAGGAGCCGAACAAGTTTCTCTCTTACCCGGCTGGGTTGTTGGTGAACGGGGGGATTTCACCCGAGTTGTCGGCGATCTGTTATGTATCGTTTGACAAGGCGTTGGAGTTAGTGTGGGTAGCCGGGCAAGGGGCCCTGATGGCCAAGGCGGACGTGGAAGCAGCTTTCCGGTTACTTCCGGTGCACCCGGAGAGTTTTCACCTTTTGGGGTGTATGTGGGATGGGGAATACTATGTTGATTGGTGCCTGCCCATGGGTTGTTCTATTTCGTGCGCTTATTTTGAAGCGTTTAGTTCATTTGTGGAATGGGTAGTCAGGGATGTGGCGGGTGTCCACTCAGTAATACACTATTTGGATGAGTTCTTTTGCGTGGGCCCAGCGGGCTCCTCGGTTTGTTCCTTGCTGTTATTTACATTAGAACGCATTGCAGGAAGCCTGGGCATTCCGTTGGCACAGGAGAAAACAGAAGGGCCAGTGACGTCCCTGTGTTTCCTGGGCATTGAAATTGACACGGTGGCTATGGAATGCCGATTTCTGGAGGACAAGCTGCGTGATTTGAAGGCGTCGGTGCAGTTGTTGCACCGGGCTAAGAAGGTGCGGTTACGGTATTTGCAGTCGGTGTTTGGGAAGTTGAATTTTGCCTGTCGCATTAGGCCGATGGGGCGAATATTTAACAGGCGTCTGGCGAGCGCGACGGCAGGGGTGATTGCTACAAATCCTCTTGTCAGAGTGAAAAAGGTGATGAAAGGAGATTTGCTGGTGTGGGGCTGCATTCCTGGAACGATACAACGGACGGACGTTATGGATGAGCAAGGCAGTATCAAATAGCCAGCTGGACCTGTTTATTGATGCGGCGGGGGCATCAGGTTTTGGGGTAATTTTTGGGACACATTGGTGTGTTGGCAAATGGCCACGGCTTTGGGTTGGAAAAGGGGTTGGTGACGAATTTGGCGCTGCTGGAACTGTTCCCCATCATAGTGGTGGTGGAGTTGTGGGGCCCAGAATTTGCGGGCAAGAAGCTTTGCGTGCATTGTGATAACATGGCAGTGGTGCATTCGATCAATTCATTGTCGGCAACATCGCCCCCGGTAGTGTGGTACTTGAGACATCTGGTGTTGCGTTGCTTAGAACTCAACATGTGCGTAGTGGCGCAGCATGCGCCCGGAGTGCAAAATTAAGTGGCTGATGCGCTCTCTCGGTTCCAGTTCCACAGGTTCAGGAGACTGGTGCCAGGAGCGGACAAGGATGGAGAACTATGCTCGGCGTGGCTGTGGGACCTGGCGTCGGTGTAGCATTTGAAGGAATCAGGAGATCGGTGGTTGAGGCCACTTGGTGCCGATACCAGGCGGTGGGCAGGAATGGGAGGAATTGGAGAAGGCGGATTTTATGGAGCCTGGTTATGCAGGCCGAGTGCTGGGGGGTTTTTAAAATGCAAGGGGTTCGGGACGCGACGAAGGATTTTTCTGGTGCGGTAGGCGATAAAGGGTTTTCGAAAGGGCGCGCGGTCGCGAGACAGGAGACGGCCAATATCGTTTCCGTTGTTGGTTCGTTTGGTGAGGTGTTTGGGGGATATATGCTCGTCTGATTATGAACGAGCCTTGTTTACGGTTTCCTTCGTATTGGCATTTTTTGGGGCTTTCAGCATTGGAGAATTGGGTAGCCCTGCCAGGCATGCAGTAGGCGGGCTGTTATTGGAGGATGTTACGCTTGGAAGGGATAGAGCGAGTGCCGGCTACGGTTTTCAAAGACAGATCAAATAGGTCGGGGACGTCTGGTGATATTGTTTGAATTGCCAGGGCACCACTTATGCCCAGTGGTTCAGGTGACAGAGTTCTTGAAGGTGTGGGGTGGCTACCCCGGTGTTTTCCTTAGGCAGGTGGATGGATCTGCCTTATCGCGATTCCAGTTTATTGCAGTGCTGAAGACGGCTTTAGTACGGGCGGGGGAGGAGCCAAGGGATTACGGGTCCCACTCCTTTCGGATTGGGGCAGCGATCGAAGCGGCTAGGTGGGGGCTGAGTGAGGATTGGATCCGGCAGATTGGGAGATGGGAATCCTCTAGGTTTCGTTTGTATATTAGACAACATCTGATTAGGTGATGTTTAGTGACAGGGGGGTACTTTATTGAGTTATGGTTTTGGTGGGCAGTTTCTTCGTGGACAATTGTTGTTGTATTCAGGGTCTTTATAAATTTGTAGGACCATGCCTCGGGTAGATTCTCGGGCATTCCTTTGTGTTTTGGGGAGCTTTGCGGGCGGATGTTCGTCGGGACGGTTGGCAGCTCGGAGCGGCGATGTCGGAAGCCCGTGTGAAATGGCTCGGAATTCGGGGCATGACTTGGAGTAGAGTTCGCCCTGAAGTGGCGTATTATAGCCGGATTGACCGTGAACCTCATGTTTTAATGCTGCATGTGGGGGGAATGACCTTGGAGTGAGAACGGCGAGAGAGTTAAAAAGGGATATCAAGTTGGACTTACTTCATTTGTGGAGGGCGTTCCCTGGCATCGTGATTGTGTGGTCCGATATCGTAGCCCGGATGCAGTGGCGTTTTGGGAGGACAGTGGATCGGATTAACAGGGCCCGGGTAAAAATTGAACCGGGCGATTGGCAGGTTTGTAGCGCGGAACGGAGGTTTGTTGTTTCGAAATAAGGAGTTGGAGGAGTCCACCGAGCAGTATTTGAGGCGTGATGGGGTCCATCTCACGGATGTCGGTTTGCATTTGTGGATGTTGGGTTTGAGGGATGGATTGGAACAAGCATTGGGGGTGTGGAGGGCCCGGGCCAAGTAAGGTGTCACTTGGCCGGTCTGTGGCGGGGTGATAGGTCCGTTCAGAGAGGTTTGGTGTACCGACAGTAGGTTTGTTGGTATGAAGCCACTCAGGGGGAGTGACTTCGAGTTGGACGGGAACTTGTAGGTGGAGGTCCTGCAGGTTCTGGGGAGGGGTAATTAACGATGGAACGTTAATTACCCTACACCTCGGGTCGGTTGGTCACGGCCGAGATGGTCCCCTGGGCCGGTTGGAGGTTACGGCCGGGGGATAGGAATGATGGGTGCCCTCTCGGATGGACCTATCAGGTGTCATTTTCTGGAGAATATGTATATATGTAAAGGTTCAGGTGTTAATGGGGTGGCATGTTGAGCCACAAGTTTGGTACATATATACTGTTTAATAAAGCTGTGGCCATTCGGCAATAAAGTCGTTGTCTGTGTCGTTAATTTAAATATAGTAGTAAGGGGAAGTTTGCCACTGGAGACCCGCTTATCCCTATAGATACGTCATGAATCCTGAAGCTTATAGGGAAAAAAAACCTCAAATCCTAAGGCTATGTGCGCACGTGTGCGTATTACATGCAGTTACGCTGCGATCTGCAGCGCAGCGTAACTGCATGGATCCTGCGTCCCCTGCACAGTCTATGGAGATTGTGCAGGAGCCGTGAGCATGTGGCATATTAGAACGCAGCGATTCGGCTGCTGCCCGAATCGCTGCGTTCTAAGAAGTGACATGTCACTTCTTTCGTGCGGTTTGCATGCTGTCTATAGGGAGAGGCAGCATGCAGAGCGCACGTTCTCTGCCAGCACCATGCGCTTCAGAACGGAGCTTTTCAGCTGCGCTCTGAAGCGCACCTCTTAGGTTCGGTGCAGAGCGCTGTAAAAACATTAAAATTAATACATCTAGTTATCAAATATTTTATAGAAGGACATATAAGTTCACAGTTCTGTTTATGTTGGAGGGCATAGTTTATTAATTAAGTTTTTATAAGGGATAAGTATTAAAATATCTATATTGAGTATACTTGAGTACTGGCATGGAAGGATATTTATATATTCTTCCCGAAGCTTCCCGAAGCTTCCAGAAGGTTACGTAATATGGAACTATATTCAACTATGTTCCACTAGAACACCCTATATGGACTAAACAGCTGGTATATAATATACGATGGAGGGGGCTACTTGCTCGCTCCTCCACATTGCCTGCTGTCAGAAGACTCCTGTGCAAGATGAAGACACGTTGTCCGGCCTAAGAGATGACATCCCCTGCCTTGCCATTCAGGACCCAAAGAAAGATGGGTAAAGACTTCCCATTGATCAGTATGGACTAAATGAACTCTTTGTGTAAGCTATCAAAGTATATTATTTTTCCTTTCTGTAACTGAACCCTGGCAACCATTTTTAAATAGATAAAATACATTTATTTTTTACATTTTTGAAGTCCTTTTCTTTCATGCACCTTTACGTATTTGAAGAAAAATATATTTAAGAGTATATTTTTTTTAACAAGCGCACACTTGCACACATAGCCTCAGAGTTCAGCGGCGACTTTAGATGCTCAGTGGGTGGAGATTTCATGACATCTCATCCACTTTGCTTGGACATTTGGTCCATGTTCACATATAGCATAAATGCCGGGTTTCTCCTGCTGCATTTTTGCACATACAGTATATTCTGCTGTGTGTAAATGTCCAAGCAAAGTGGATGTGATTCTATGAGAAGACGCCGCTGAACTCTGCAATTTTAGTGCTCTCTTTTTCCTCTACAGGTTTCTATGTGGAACTTAAAAAAACGCAGGAGAAAACTGCAGTGACTTTTATAAGTGCAAAATCCAAGCTTTTCTGTATTATAAAAAACACATAAAAACGCAGATTCACATCTGAACCGAAATGTATTAAATAATGGAGAATAGGCAGAAAAAATGCAGCAAAAATGGAAAAATCAGAGAAGATTGTTATTGTGTAGTTTGGTGCATACACCTGCAGAAACAAAAAACATCTGATTTATGCAAAGTGTGAACACAGCCTTAGGCCTGTTTCACACGTCAGTGATTCTGGTACATTTGTGCTTTTTTTTAAACGTACCAGAATCACTGACATACGCAGACCCATTATAATGAATGGGTCTGCTCACACATCAGTGATGTTTCACTGACCATGTCTCCGTGCAGCGTTCACGCATGTCCGTGATTGCCGCACGGAGACATGTCCATTTTTTTCTGGCATCACTGATGTCCCACGGACCACGCAGTGGTGTGATCCGTGAAACACGTGCCAGAAAAAAACGTGCTTTTAAAATAAAAATCATTTTTACTCACCCGGCTTCAGCGGCGCTCTCTGCAGCCTGTGCAGCTTGCTGCTTCTGAGCCGGCTCATTACTGTCGCGCATATTCATGATGCACGACACAGCCGACCCGGAAGCAGCTGCTGCGGGGGTCAGCGCCGGCCGGATGCTGCACCGGGGGAGCGATCAGCACCATGGAGAGCGGGAGGAGCGCGCACAGGTGAGTTGATTTCTAAGTCCAATCACGGGCCACGGAGAACGGAGCCCGGATTGCACTTAGACAACCCACGTGTGCCGTGATTCACAGCACACGTAGGGACATATGCGTGTTTTACACGCCAGTGAAAAACGACAGTGTTTTTCACTGACGTGTGAAACGGGCCTTATAGGCACAAATAAGCAACATGTGTGAAGTGATGCTTATATAAATATAACAAAATTCTGGTTGCTATGACTATGAACGAACAGTCCAGGTCATCTGTTGAATGACCCTTACTGCCAAATGGGTGTGGCTTGGGGTGTGGCTAGGGGCATGGTCAAAATTTGCCGTGGCGCCTCAATTTATTTCCCTCTTTCTATTCTTTAAAAGTTGGTAAGTATGCCTTTCTCCTCATCTCTGATAATTCTGGCATTAATTTATTTATATCCTATTGGCTAAATGTTAGTATCCTTTGCACCCAGTTTTAAGAGTCTGGGTGTGATGTACAGTTAGGTCCAGAAATATTTGGACAGTGACACAATTTTCGCGAGTTGGGCTCTGCATGCCACCACATTGGATTTGAAATGAAACCTCTACAACAGAATTCAAGTGCAGATTGTAACGTTTAATTTGAAGGTTTGAACAAAAATATCTGATAGAAATTGTAGGAATTGTACACATTTCTTTACAAACACTCCACATTTTAGGAGGTCAAAAGTAATTGGACAAATAAACCAAACCCAAACAAAATACTTTTATTTTCAATATTTTGTTGCGAATCCTTTGGAGGCAATCACTGCCTTAAGTCTGGAACCCATGGACATCACCAAACGCTGGGTTTCCTCCTTCTTAATGCTTTGCCAGGCGTTTACAGCCGCAGCCTTCAGGTCTTGCTTGTTTGTGGGTCTTTCCGTCTTAAGTCTGGATTTGAGCAAGTGAAATGCATGCTCAATTGGGTTAAGATCTGGTGATTGACTTGGCCATTGCATAATGTTCCACTTTTTTGCACTCATGAACTCCTAGGTAGCTTTGGCTGTATGCTTGGGGTCATTGTCCATCTGTACTATGAAGCGCCGTCCGATCAACTTTGCGGCATTTGGCTGAATCTGGGCTGAAAGTATATCCCGGTACACTTCAGAATTCATCCGGCTACTCTTGTCTGCTGTTATGTCATCAATAAACACAAGTGACCCAGTGCCATTGAAAGCCATGCATGCCCATGCCATCACGTTGCCTCCACCATGTTTTACAGAGGATGTGGTGTGCCTTGGATCATGTGCCGTTCCCTTTCTTCTCCAAACTTTTTTCTTCCCATCATTCTGGTACAGGTTGATCTTTGTCTCATCTGTCCATAGAATACTTTTCCAAAACTGAGCTGGCTTCATGAGGTGTTTTTCAGCAAATTTAACTCTGGCCTGTCTATTTTTGGAATTGATGAATGGTTTGCATCTAGATGTGAATCCTTTGTATTTACTTTCATGGAGTCTTCTCTTTACTGTTGACTTAGAGACAGATACACCTACTTCACTGAGAGTGTTCTGGACTTCAGTTGATGTTGTGAACGGGTTCTTCTTCACCAAAGAAAGTATGCGGCGATCATCCACCACTGTTGTCATCCGTGGACGCCCAGGCCTTTTTGAGTTCCCAAGCTCACCAGTCAATTCCTTTTTTCTCAGAATGTACCCGACTGTTGATTTTGCTACTCCAAGCATGTCTGCTATCTCTCTGATGGATTTTTTCTTTTTTTTCAGCCTCAGGATGTTCTGCTTCACCTCAATTGAGAGTTCCTTAGACCGCATGTTGTCTGGTCACAGCAACAGCTTCCAAATGCAAAACCACACACCTGTAATCAACCCCAGACCTTTTAACTACTTCATTGATTACAGGTTAACGAGGGAGACACCTTCAGAGTTAATTACAGCCCTTAGAGTCCCTTGTCCAATTACTTTTGGTCCCTTGAAAAAGAGGAGGCTATGCATTACAGAGCTATGATTCCTAAACCCTTTCTCCGATTTGGATGTGAAAACTCTCATATTGCAGCTGGGAGTGTGCACTTTCAGCCCATGTTATATATATAATTGTATTTCTGAACATGTTTTTGTAAACAGCTAAAATAACAAGTGTCACTGTCCAAATATTTCTGGCCCTGACTGTATATGTAGTGGCCCGGTCCAGATTGTGTCTGTTTCTTTAGGTACATTTACTTATATGTAATATTATGCTATATGTTATAAATAAAGCATTTTTCATTTGTTGTGTTCTAGCACCATCTACTGGTGAAAACTGTAAGAATCTGAAGTGTTCATTGGGTGTTATCCTATTGGCTAGTTCTTGGTCACATGGCTCAATAGGTGGAGTTATTCTCCAGCCTCTGTCTAGAAACAACTGGAATGAGCTGGTTCTGGCTGAGTCTCCTCTGAGGGAAGACATTATGTGGAGAATCTCTTCACCACAAGACTCCTCCTAGGCCCGAGGCCTAGAATTTCATCATTTCCTGATTTTTACAGCCAATATGCTGAAGGCTTCCAATCCTGACATTGTGCATCTCTTCAGACAGTAGGGCATACTGACTATATACCAGACCCTACTGCACGCAGATTGGGGAAGTTTGAGGGTCTCCCGCCCCACTGCAATATTAGTGGCTTTCATGCCATTGTCCACGCACCAGCCATCCGCTCCCCGTAGCATGCTGGGCAACTGTATTCATTTGCTTACAAGTACTGCACGTGTCTGAACTAGCAGTGAAATTAACCCCAGGACTCCAGGTCTGTACAATCTTATCATATCTACCCTCTAAACTCAAGAGACTCTGAACCTAAAGCATACCAGTATTAATTCTGAAACAAATCGTGCACTTAGAGCTCCAGTACCCTAATTGCACTTCAGCATTCAACTCCAAGCTGTATTTGCCGTGGCCTACCCACGAGAGACTGTGAAACATATATTCCGTGTTGATTTGCTTTGTTCCTGCTATATTAAAGCAACTGTTATCCCCAAGACCGTGTCTGTGGACTGTCCATCAGCTGTGGATACTGTGTGGGGGTGGATAGCAGGGAACATTTAGGCCCTTACAAAGGTCGAATTTGGCGTCACGAACAGGATCATTCCTCTGTGCCTATCTTCTCTTACTGCACTACAAGTCTCAGCATTGCTCATTAACCTCTATCTTGCCAGTGAATACTGCCAAAGCCTTTTTCCTGTTTCATGCTGGGGTTAACAGCACCTGCACCAGCTCTTCTACTCTGCTGCCTTTCAAGTTACTCAAATAAGTGCAAATCCTCATTCACTGCAGTGCTATTTTCAAGAGGGGGAGCCTTCCAACTCAGAGACTGTGTTCGTGCATAACAGTGCATCCCTTAAAGCTACAGTGTCATCATTGTTCTTAAAGAGACAGTACTTGCATCATCACCAAAATGTCTGAACCTCTTCATAATGGCCAGGCCGAGTCTGTTAACTCTGTATCATCATCCTCATCAGCTAGTGCTCCAGTGGAACGGGCTAATGCCGCCAATCCAGTTCCAGCCCCTGTCATGGCTAGCGGCATGCCATTCTTCATTGGAACCTCTAGTCTCCCAAGCTACAGAGGAGATCCTCATACACTTGCTGGGTTCAAAGAAAAGATGATGCATACTCTTGAGCTTTTCTCACTTTCTCCCCATCAGCAGGTAACAACTTCTCCTGGGACAGCTTGATGGACCAGCTGCTGAGGAAGTCCGTTCCTGGCCATCTACTGAGAAAACCAATGTAGAACAGATCCTTACCCGCCTGAGAAAAGAATTTGAACGCCAATCATCCACCGAGGTTCGTCTCAAATTTTACAACAGACGTCAGGGACCAGGTGAGACTCTTAGGGACTACGCACTAGCCCTTCAGTCTGCATACAGGGCCTTACAGCAAATAGATACTATAGATCCTGCTGCTGCAGAAAACATAATCACTGACAGATTCATAGAAGGTGTAGACTCCAGGATAGTACAAAGTCAACTCCACATGATAGCAGCACAAAATCCAAACATGACTTTCTTAGACTTTAAAGCTCTAGCCCTGCGAGTAGTAGGTACTGACTCACCTTGTACCAGCTATGCTCTTGCGCCTCGTTCCTCAGACCTTGCTGCTGGAACTTCTACTGTATCTCCTCTTTCACCTGTTTCCCCTATGCAGGCCATACAGTCTGTGCAAGCCCCTACTCTCATTCATGCACCTCCTACCACGGATGCACTTGTCCAAGTCCTTGAATCTGTATGCCAAGCCTTAAAGGAGCTAAAAGTCCAACCCCCTGCATCATGTGAATCATCTGTAAATCGGACATTGTCCCAAGAGCCACATTCTAGTAGGTCAAGTCCTGATAGGCCCCCTCCTGGAAGGCCTCCATCTGGTGATTGTGTGTACTGTACTTATTGTGAGCGTCTTGGACACTACAAGTATCAATGTTATAAGTTAAACGGGACACCCCCGAGGCCAAGGGCCATCCCTCGGGAGGTGAATACAAGGGCCCAAAGGGACAATTACAATGGATTTCCCGGTTCATCTCCAAATGCCCGTATATAACCATATGGATCGATGGTGTACCTCTAGAAGCTTTAGTGGACACTGGTTCACAAGTCACCACAATTGAGCGACGAGCCTTTGAAAAGAATTGGGACTTTGATCTCCTGAATCCAGTGGGTAAAGCAAAGTTAGACTTAATTGCAAGTAATGGTCAACCTATTTCCCAGCTAGGCTACTGGGAACCCACAATCCAAATTGGTGATCGCAAGTTACCAGGTCAAGGTGTAATTGTTACTGAGGCTGAGGGAGATACAACAGCAGTAGTGTTAGGCATGAATGTCATTCGCCATGTGTTTACTGAATTGCTCGAAGCCTTGCATGCTTCTCTCCCTTCTGCTTCTTCCCCTTACAGGCAAGCTGTTCGGCGGACTATCAAAGTGCTCTGCGCCCAACAGAAGTTTTCCAACAGTAAAGGTGAAATCTGCCATGTTCGAATCACCGACGCACGACCAGTTACCCTCTCAGCCAACAGCGAGACTCTAGTCTGGTGTCAAGCTCGACCAGGAATTGACAATGAGGACTATGTAGCTCTTCTTGACTCCATCCAGATTGAAGGACAGCCCCTGGTAAAAGCTGCCAGAAGTATTGTCACCATCTCAAACGGTAGAGTACCAGTACAGCTAGTCAACCTAAGTGATATTCCTATCGAGCTATACAAGTCTAATTCAGTTGCTCAACTGTATGGTCTTGATCCAGAAGACATCATAGATGAAGAGACACTTGCTCATCAAAAGTCATTAAAAGCCACTCCCAAAGGCTCTAATACACCCACTACCTTCTGGTGGAATGAACTTAATGTTGGATATGCTAACACTCCTATCGAATACATCAATGGTGTAACTAAACTTGCTAAGCGACACAGCCAAGCTTTCAGCAAACACCCCCTTGACTTCGGCAAGACTACTCTGATCCAGCACAAGATCAACACAGGTGATCATCCTCCTATCAAAGAAAGACATCGTCCAGTACCTCCTGCTAACTATCAACAAGTAAAGAAGCTGTTAAAAGAGATGAAAGATTCTGAAGTCATCCGAGAAAGTCAAAGCCCATGGGCTGCACCCATCGTCCTGGTGAAGAAAAAGGTTGGTAACATCAGATTTTGTGTCGACTACCGAAAGTTGAATAATGTTACACACAAAGATGCCTATCCTCTTCCACGGATTGAAGAATCCATCACCGCTCTTGGCTCAGCTGCATACTTCTCCACTCTTGATTTAACCAGCGGTTACTGGCAAGTACCCATGGCTCCTGAGGATAGATAAAAGACAGCTTTCACCACCCCAATGGGACTCTTTGAGTTTAACAGTATGCCGTTTGGGTTATGCAACGCCCCTGCTACATTTCAGCGACTCATGGAAAGATATCTTGGTCACCTCAACTTCCAGAGCATTCTGTTATATCTTGATGATGTTGTCGTATACTCTCGCACTTATGAAGACCACCTATGCCACCTTGCAGAAGTATTCCAGGTACTTATTGAACATGGCCTGAAACTAAAACCGTCAAAGTGTCATCTGCTCAAGCCGAAAGTCAACTACCTGGGTCATGTTGTAAGTGCCGAAGGTATCCAGCCTGACCCTGAAAAGATCTCAGCTGTGAACAACTGGAACACCCCAAGAACCGTCAAAGAAATCAGAAGTTTCCTAGGTTTTGCGGGCTACTACTGCCGCTTCATACCTCATTTTGCGCAAATAGCAGAACCCCTTACAAAGCTCCTACGAGGTTGCCCTAGAGAAATCTACGACAGAAGACTTCCAATTAATTGGTCTGAGCGACAAGAAACTGCCTTTCAGATGTTGAAAAGTCTATTGACTTCACCTCCAATTCTGGTGTACCCTGACTATCATCATCCTTTCCGTGTCTACATGGATGCCAGCCACCAAGGCCTCGGAGCGGTACTATCACAAGTCCAGGGTGACAAAGAGAGAGTCATTGCATATGCCAGCCGAAGCTTGAGAGGTGCAGAGAAAAACGATAGCAATTAGAGTTCGTTCAAGTTAGAGCTGCTAGCTCTTGTGTGGCCAGTCACAGAGACGTTCAAAGATTACCTCGCTGCTACACCCTTCACCATTTACACGGACAATAATCCTCTCGCTCATCTCAATACTGCACGGCTAGGTGCTCTTGAACAGAGATGGGCTTCCAGATTAGCGAATTTCTGCTTTGATATTAAGTATCGCAGTGGCAAGATCAACATCAATGCTGATATGTTATCCCGTTTGCCCGAAGGAGAAGAACCTCCTGAGGAAGATCCGTGGGAAGATGTTGAGATGCCTCCCTTCTATCAAGGGTTTGCTACACAAAATGCTGTTGCTGCTACACAAACTGATGATGTTTCTCCACAGAAACCCAAACCTGACCTATTTCAAGATCCATCGAGATGGAAAACTCTTCAAAATGAGTCTCGTGTCCTAGGTGAGATCTATGATTACCTGACTACTGGGAGAATACCTTTCAGACGACGCAGAAGATGTCCTGATGTTGAGCTTAATCGTCTCTGGAGACAGCGCAAAAGACTCTTCATTCAAAATGGCTAGATCCTGCGTAATACCTTAGACCCGGTTTCAGGTGAAAGGCTACATCAGATTCTAATCCCACGGCGAGATGCCAGAATTGTTCTTGATGCCTACCATGACCAGTCTGGGCACTTTGGCGTGCACAAAACTGAAGCCACCATACGCCAACGCTTCTATTGGATTGGGATGCGGTCAGACATAGAAAATTGGTGTAGTGAATGTCCAGCTTGCAACCTCACCAAAGTCGGTAAGAAAGATGCCAGAGCTCCTCTTCATCCAATCCATTCTCAGAAACCAAACGAGCTAGTCGCTCTTGATCATGTGAAGCTAGCACAAACTCGTTCAGGCTACACGTATGCCTTAACCATGGTGGATCACTATACTAAGTGGGTTGCTGTTGTGCCAGTAAAAGACCTTACAGCTCAGACTACAGCTATCACCTTTTACCGTGAATATGTGAGACATTACGGTTGCCCTGAAGCAGTCCTCACAGATCGTGGATCTGCCTTTGAGTCACAATTATTTCAAGAACTCTGCCAATTCCATGAGTGCAAAAAGCTGAGAACAACCGCCTATTATCCCCAAGGGAATGGCCTCTGTGAGAAAGTTAACCAGACCTTCATCAATATGCTGCGAACAGCATCTGTTACCAAACAAGCTAAATGGCCTCAATTGCTTGACGAGTTAGTGGAAATCTACAACAATACTGTCCACTGTTCTACAGGCTACTCGCCATATTATCTGATGTTTGGAAGACAAGGTCAGCTCCCAAAAGATCGTTCTCTTGGAATCCAAGTCCCTGACGTGATCAATCCCCTGCCAAAAACTGATTGGGTCTCAGAGCATCAGCGAAGAATACACGAAGCCCAACAGATTGTTGATTACCGCATGGGTGAAGCTCACCGTCAACAAGAAGAGAGCTACAATCAAAGACCTAATGCTTCCCCACTTCAAGTTGGAGACAAGGTATGGCTAAAGAAGTACCACCGTACAGGAAAACTCGACTCACTCTGGGAAACAGAGCCATATACAGTTACAGCTATCCCATATCCTGAGTCAGATGTCTATGAAGTGAATAAACCCGGAATGGCCCCACAGACAGTGCACAGGAATCGCATGAAGCTATGCACCAAAGAGGATCTACTGGTGATGTCATCAACTCCTCCACAAGTCTTGCCGGTCTACACACCAATTCCTGCAATGGAAGCACCAGCCAGACAACCTACTGTGGAAGAGTCCCTCTACAACACTCAATTTATCCTTCCATGCTATCAATATGTCCCTGTCTCGGTTCCTGCTCCAGTTGCTGCTCCTCTGCCAACTTCACCTGAGCCAGCAAACAATATCTTCCCTGCTCAAGAGGAAGATCAAGTGTTGAGGCATTCAGAGCGAACCCCAAAGGAACACTTTCAGCCTGCTACAGAGACTAAAAGGTCATATCATTTTCCATGAGTATATAATCTTGTGTTTATTTATTTAGCTGGATGGTCAGTTTAGTATTGTTTAAGCCTCTGCACCTGAGTAATACCAAGCACCTTTTTTATTACTTGCACAATTTTCTGTATACAGGCCATGGACTTATAGACTGGACCACTAAAGTGCCTTTCCAGAGCCTTTCATATGGATGATAGTATATTGCGGAAAGAGACTCTATCTCATATTGGCACTACCACATTCATGTTTTGAATTTGTTCATTGCCTTATTGTTACTGTGCCTTAAATATATATTTCCTTCCTTTCTTAGCAGTCCTCCACTCGCACAATCGCCGAGGACGGCTCACCTTCAGAGGGGGAGTATGTAGTGGCCCGGTCTAGATTGTGTCTGTTTCTTTAAGTACATTTACTTATATGTAATATTATGCTATATGTTATAAGTAAAGAATTTTTCATTTGTTGTGTTCTAGCACCATCTACTGGTGAAAACTGTAAGAATCTGAAGTGTTCATTGGGTGTTATCCTATTGGCTAGTTCTTGGTCACATGGCTCAATAGGTGGAGCTATTCTCCAGCCTCTGTCTAGAAACAACTGGAATGAGCTGGTTCTGGCTGAGTCTCCTCTGAGGGAAGACATTATGTGGAGAATCTCTTCACCACAAGACTCCTCCTAGGCCCGAGGCCTAGAATTTCATCATTTCCTGATTTTTACAGCCAATATGCTGAAGGCTTCCTATCCTGACATTGTGCATCTCTTCAGACAGTAGGGCATACTGACTATATACCAGACCCTACTGCACGCAGATTGGGGACGTTTGAGGGTCTCCCGCCCCACTGCAATATTAGAGGCTTTCATGCCATTGTCCACGCACCAGCCGTCTGGTCCCCGTAGCACGCTGGGCAACTGTATTCATTTGCTTACAAGTACTGCACGTGTCTGAACTAGCAGTGAAATTAACCCCAGGACTCCAGGTCTGTACAATCTTATCATATCTACCCTCTAAACTCAAGAGACTCTGAACCTAAAGCATACCAGTATTAATTCTGAAACAAATCATGCACTTAAAGCTCCAGTACCCTAATTGCACTTCAGCATTCAACTCCAAGCTGTATTTGCCGTGGCCTACCCACAAGAGACTGTGAAACATATATTCCGTATTGATTTGCTTTGTTCCTGCTATATTAAAGCAACTGTTATCCCCAAGACCGTGTCTGTGGACTGTCCATCAGCTGTGGATACTGTGTGGGGGTGGATAGCAGGGAACATCTGGGCCCTTACATATACTTCTTGGTTTCACTTTCCTTAGAGTCTCTTAAGGATACTTCGATATCGCTAGCGAGCGTACCCGCCCAGGTCGGTTGTGCGTCACGGGCAAATCACTGCCCGTGGCGCACAACATCGCTTACACCCGTTACATGGACTTACCTTGCCTGCGATGACGCTGTTGCCAGCGAACGCCTCCTTTCTAAGGGGGGCGGTCCGTGCGGTGTCACAGCGATGTCACACAGCAGCCGTCCAATAGAAGCGGAGGGGCGGAGATGAGTGGGTGGAATATCCCACCCACCTTCTTCCTTCCTCATTGCCGGTGGACGCAGGTAAGGAGATGTTCGTCGTTCCTGCGGTGTCACACATAGTTATGTGTGATGCCGCATGAACGATGAACAACCAGCGGCATGCACCACCAACGATATTATGAAAAGGAGCGACGTGTCAACGATCAACGATTTTTGACGTTTTTGCGATCGTTGATCGTCGCTCCTAGCTGTCACACGCTGCGATGTCACTAACGACGCCGGATGTGCGTCACAAACACCGTGATAAATCATTAGCGATGTCGCAGCATGTAAAGCACCCCTTAGTTTCAATATAATTAAAAATATGCCCATGTGACTTTTATCTATAATATACAATGGAATCCATTACACGGGGAGAAGAAATATAGGTACACACAATCTCCAATTGGAGTTAGGAGATAATAATTATTGATTCTGCTATCACACTCCTAACAAGTTATGTCAGTCAAACTTTCTATATTGTTTAAGAAAAAAAGGACTTTTATTGAGTTCATATTTTTACATTATTTTATACAGATAAACATAAAGCTGTATATCATAACATATCCCATTTTTGGAAATATTCAGTGAAGTCAGTAAATTAGATTTTCACATTTCAGTTCATCTCTATTAGATAAATTCCCCCATAAATCAGCATTTTGTTTGCTATATGTTGATTTTTTCATATTAACAGTTGATATTAATATTGGTCCACAAGTGAAGTTTGTATATTTCTTAAAGGATATACTAAAATAGCTAACGCACCTGTCTCGAGATTAAAAAAGACATTCACATGAGTATACAAATTGTACTTTTTATTTTAACGAAAGACAGGGGCTATAGTAGTCCTAATTTCAGATGATTTGTCAGATGACTAGCAGCGTGGAAGAGAAAGCTATTTCTTCAATCTTAAGAGGCAGGAATTATAGTAAGTATGATTATCCCTTTTGCAGATCATTAGTGAAATGAAGGTATAGTTTGAGGGCAGAATTCATTTTGTCAGAATGACATTTGGTCAGAATGTTGCAGGAGCTAAACAATGAATATGTCTAATACTAAAAATGATCAAATCTGTTGAAATTTGAATTTGTCAGGTTTAACTAGTTTTTCCCAAAATTGTGATTCATTCACTCAGAAAAGAGAAAACTGCAATACTTGAATTGCCCTAAAATTTGGTGGGACACTCTGAGCTATCCTTGTACTATATCCAGCCCATTTCAGACTCTTTATTAACAAAATAATGCACTAGCAGACTTTTTATGTTTCTTTTAATTAAAAATAGTCAGAAATGTTCCATCTTGCTCAATTGTGATCAGACAGTCCGATATGTGCAGAGCTCAATTCAAACTGATGGTGTCACTGTCAGAGGTAATATTATCCAACTGACACGATTGGTATGCCCTATATTTCTTAACTTCCTCCACACTAGTACAAGATCTGGATAATTGTGACTTGCATTTGGTAATACTACTGTACAAGTACATATACAGAAAATAAATGTGACAGCAGGCCGCAGTATAGGTATGGCAAAGGTAAGGTATGGCAAAGTCACTGGACTAGTAAAACAGGATTTTGAAAACAAATTATTTTATATATTTGTTTCTTGGCCACAGACTATTTGTGCACTGGCATATTAACCCCAGAATGATTGCGATATAGTTACATAGTTACATAGGTTGAAAAAAGACCCCGATCCATCTAGTTAAATCTTCCTCCACCAATTATACATTTTGTCATTAAGTGATTTATAACCAACAATGTTGTGTGTACAGAGGAAATCATCCAGACATTTTTTTAAAAGCTGTTATAGTATCTGCCATTACTACCTCTTGTGGTAGGGCATTCCACAGTCTGACTGCTCTAACTGTAAAGAACCCTATCCTATTTAGCTGCCGGAATCACTTTTCTTCCACTTTCAGTGTATGCCCCCTGGTCTTTAGTATTGTCTTTGGAAGGAATAAGTCAGAAGCTTGTCCTTTATATTGACCAACATGTATTAATACATATAAACAAGATTTCCTCTGAGATGTCTTTTTTCTAAGCTAAACAAATACATATTTTTCAACCTCTAATTATATGGGAGACCTTCCATTCCTTGCAATAATTTAGTTGCCCGCCTTTGAACTGACTCTAACTTCTGGATGTCCTTTTTAAAATGTGGAGCCCAAAACTGGATGCTTTACTCTAGATGGTACCTTACAAGTGATTTATAAAGGGGTAACAACACGTTGGGATCACGGGATCTAATCTCTGTTTTTATGCACCCTAAAATCTTGTTTACTTTAGCAGCTTCTGCCTGACATTGAGTGCTGCTTCTCAGCTTACTTGTAATGAGAATACCCAAGTCCTTCTCTTGTTCTGTAGTCCCGAGTTTACTTCTATTTAATGTATATGCAGCTATAGGATTACTCCATCCTAGGTGCATACTTTACATTTATCATCATTAAATCTCATTTGCTAAGTGTTTGCCCATTCTAATATCTTATCCAGATCATTTTCTAATATTGTACTATCAAGGTCAGTTTTTAATATCCTACATAGTTTGGTGTCATCAGCAAAGACTGAAACTTTACAAGCTTTACTATCAATCCCATCCACAAGGTCATACATAAAGAGATTAAAAGAATCAGTCCTAGCACAGATCCTTGTGGTACCCCACTGATGACTATAGCTCATTTAGAGAACATACCATTTATGATTACTCTGTGTTTCCTATCTTTTAGCCAATTCCTTACCCAGTTGCATATAGTTTCCTTTAGTCCTTGCTTCTGGAGCATCTTATAAGGCTATTGTGTTGTACAGTATGAAATGCCTTTGCAAAGGCCAAATAAATCACATCAGCTGCATTAACAATATCCAGATTTACACTTACCTCCTCATAGAACCCCAAAATGTTGGTTAGACATGACTTATCTTTCATGAATCCATGCTGTCTGTCAGTTATTATATTATTTTCTGCAATACATTTTTGTATGTCATCCCTTAAAATGCCCAAAAAACTTTGCACACTACTGATGTTAGACTTACTGGCCAGTAGAGTTGAGCGCGGTTCGTGGTTCGTGGTTCTCCAGTTCTAGGCTCGAGTGATTTTTGGGCTTTTTGCTAAAAGCTCGATAGTTCTAGATATGTTCGAGAACGGTTCTAGCAGCAAAAAGCAGGGCTTTTTACAGCTACAGTGTGCAGGAGCCATCGCTGGCAGCCTGCCACAAGCTGGTAACCAAGATAAACATCGGGTATCCAAGCAAAGCGCTTTGGTTAGTAACCCGATGTTTATCTTAGTTACGTGCAGGAAGCCCACACTTTCCCGCTCAGCTCAAGCTCACTCCGCCCCCTCCTGCCTGCGGCATGTACACATACATACACACACACACACACACACACACATCCCCCCCCCCCCCGCTCGGCTTACCTGCGGTGATGAAGTCCCGCCATCCCGACCTCAGCGCTGTCACTGTCCTCCATGGCCGCCGCTAGTCACATCACCTCTCGCTTCCGACCCGAGACTGACTAGCGGTGACGTCACGGACCTCTCGCGATACTTGCTGTGAAGGCGCCGGTCATTGACCTCAGTGACAGGGGCTGTCAGTGTGCTGGAGATCAGCGCAGGTAATGTACCTCGCTGACAGCAGCACTTGTCATGCCCTGCAGTGACCTGGGCTGACCCATTGATGTTAGCTCAGGTCACTGCATTGCTCTCCCAGCCAATGGGGAACATCCTGCTCTTCATTGACTGGGACAGTGTGCATCGTCATGGCAACCCCTTGGATTACACCAGACCTGGATTTGTTTTTCAATCTAATAAATTGGTTAAAGAGGGAATGTTTTGGGGAGTGTTTTTTCAAATAAAAATGTGTTTGTCGTCTGTTTTTTTTTATTACTGACTGGGTTGGTGATGTCGGGTATCTGATAGACGCCTGACCTCACCAACCCCAGGGCTTGATGCCAGGTGACATTACACATCTGGTATTAACCCCATATATTACCCCGTTTGCCACCGCACCAGGGCGCGGGATGAGCTGGGGCGAAGCACCAGGATTGGCGCATCTAATGGATGCGCCACTTCTGGGGCGGCTGCGGCCTGCTATTTTTAGGCTGGGGAGATTCCAATAACCATGGACCTCCCTAGTCTGAGAATATCAGGCCCCAGCTGTCTGCTTTACCTTGGCTGGTGATCCAATTTTGGGGGACCCCTACATGTTTTTTTTTTTAATTATTTATTTAATTTAAAATAACAGCGTGGGGTGCCCTCAGTTTTGGATTACCAGCCAAGGTGAGGTTGCCAGCTGTGGTCTGCAGGCTGCAGCCGTCTGCTTTACCCTAGCTGGCTACAAAACTAGGGGGAACCCTACGTCATTTTTTTTTCATTTTTTTGGCTAAATACAAAGCTAAGCACCCCTTAGTGCCACATGAAAGGTACCAAAGGGTGTTCCACTTTTTCTCCATTTTTTTCTCCACTTTTTCTCCACTTTTTCTCCACTTTTTCTCCATTTTTTTCTCCACTTATTCTCCACTTTTTCTCCTCTTCTTCTCCACTTTTTCTCCACTTTTTCTCCTCTTATTCTCCACTTTTTCTCCACTTTTTCTCCACTTTTTCTCCACTTTTTCTCCTCTTATGCTCCACTTTTTCTCCACTTTTTCCCCACTTTTTTCTCCACTTTTTCTCCTCTTATGCTCCACTTTTTCTCCACTTTTTCTCCACTTTTTCTCCTCTTATGCTCCACTTTTTCTCCACTTTTTCTCCTCTTATGCTCCACTTTTTCTCCACTTTTTCTCCTCTTAATCTCCACTTTTTCTCCACTTTTTCTCCACTTTTTCTCCACTTTTTCTCCACTTTTTCTCCTCTTATGCTCCACTTTTTCTCCACTTTTTCTCCTCTTATGCTCCACTTTTTCTCCACTTTTTTCTCCACTTTTTCTCCTCTTATGCTCCACTTTTTCTCCACTTTTTTCTCCACTTTTTCTCCTCTTATGCTCCACTTTTTCTCCACTTTTTCTCCACTTTTTCTCCTCTTATGCTCCACCTTTTCTCCACTTTTTCTCCTCTTATGCTCCACTTTTTCTCCACTTTTTCTCCACTTTTTTCTCCACTTTTTTCTCCACTTTTTCTCCACTTTTTCTCCACTTTTTCTCCTCTTATGCTCCACTTTTTCTCCTCTTATGCTCCACTTTTTCTCCTCTTAATCTCCACTTTTTCTCCTCTTATGCTCCACTTTTTCTCCTCTTATGCTCCACTTTTTCTCCTCTTAATCTCCACTTTTTCTCCTCTTATGCTCCACTTTTTCTCCACTTTTTCTCCACTTTTTTCTCCACTTTTTTCTCCACTTTTTCTCCACTTTTTCTCCTCTTATGCTCCACTTTTTCTCCACTTTTTCTCCACTTTTTCTCCACTTTTTCTCCACTTTTTTCTCCACTTTTTCTCCTCTTATGCTCCACTTTTTCTCCACTTTTTTCTCCACTTTTTCTCCACTTTTTCTCCTCTTATGCTCCACTTTTTCTCCTCTTATGCTCCACTTTTTCTCCACTTTTTCTCCTCTTAATCTCCACTTTTTCTCCTCTTATGCTCCACTTTTTCTCCACTTTTTCTCCACTTTTTCTCCACTTTTTTCTCCACTTTTTCTCCTCTTATGCTCCACTTTTTCTCCTCTTATGCTCCACTTTTTCTCTACTTTTTCTCCTCTTAATCTCCACTTTTTCTCCTCTTATGCTCCACTTTTTCTCCTCTTATGCTCCACTTTTTCTCCTCTTAATCTCCACTTTTTCTCCTCTTATGCTCCACTTTTTCTCCTCTTATGCTCCACTTTTTCTCCTCTTAATCTCCACTTTTTCTCCTCTTATGCTCCACTTTTTCTCCACTTTTTCTCCACTTTTTTCTCCACTTTTTTCTCCACTTTTTCTCCACTTTTTCTCCTCTTATGCTCCACTTTTTCTCCACTTTTTCTTAACTTTTTCTCCAGTTTTTCTCCACTTTTTTCTCCACTTTTTCTCCTCTTATGCTCCACTTTTTCTCCACGTTTTTCTCCACTTTTTCTCCACTTTTTCTCCTCTTATGCTCCACTTTTTCTCCTCTTATGCTCCACTTTTTCTCCACTTTTTCTCCTCTTAATCTCCACTTTTTCTCCTCTTATGCTCCACTTTTTCTCCACTTTTTCTCCACTTTTTCTCCACTTTTTTCTCCACTTTTTCTCCTCTTATGCTCCACTTTTTCTCCTCTTATGCTCCACTTTTTCTCTACTTTTTCTCCTCTTAATCTCCACTTTTTCTCCTCTTATGCTCCACTTTTTCTCCACTTTTTCTCCACTTTTTCTCCACTTTTTCTCCACTTTTTCTCCTCTTATGCTCCACTTTTTCTCCACTTTTTTCTCCACTTTTTCTCCACTTTTTCTCCTCTTATGCTCCACTTTTTCTCCTCTTATGCTCCACTTTTTCTCCACTTTTTCTCCTCTTAATCTCCACTTTTTCTCCTCTTATGCTCCACTTTTTCTCCACTTTTTCTCCACATTTTCTCCACTTTTTCTCCACTTTTTTCTCCACTTTTTCTCCTCTTATGCTCCACTTTTTCTCCACTTTTTCTCCACTATTTCTCCACTTTTTTCTCCACTTTTTTCTCCACTTTTTCTCCACTTTTTCTCCTCTTATGCTCCACTTTTTCTCCACTTTTTCTCCACTTTTTCTCCACTTTTTTCTCCACTTTTTCTCCACTTTTTCTCCACTTTTTTCTCCACTTTTTCTCCTCTTATGCTCCACTTTTTCTCCACTTTTTCTCCACTTTTTCTCCGTTCTTTTTCTATGGTCAGTCTACCCATTAGCTCTGCCATGCATACTGTAGCTCTACACCTACTGCACATGTTACTTTATGATTGACATCTCTTTCGTACCAGAGCTGTCTAAGCCTACTCTGACCCCATATTTGTCATTACTATATTGTCCTTGTACTGTATTATGACATTTGTATCATGTGTTTCATTTCTTGCTGTGTTGCAATTTTTTTGCTGCATCCCAATTGTACCTCTACATTGTTCGAGTTTATGTTATTGTTCTCTCACTCTTATGTGATACTGATTATTGTCATTTTTCATGATTACATGCAGATAAGTCCAATCTGACGAAGGCTCAGGCCGAAACGTCATTTGTAACTTGTTTTGGACAAAAACATATATGCTTATGAAAAAAAAATGTTCTTAATACGGACCAATAAAGAGTGATTTTGCATTACTATCCATTGTGACTTACTGACTTAGTCTAGGAGATATAGAGTGCCGAGGTTACTCACTAATTTTATCTATTATTACCTCTGAGCACCTATATACCAGTGAGCAGAGCTTCCTCTACAGTAGTTCTCCTGATTAGGCATGCCCTTACCTCATGAGCAGGGCATTGCAGCTTTGGTAGCAACCATTACGACATGGACTCTGCTGCTGTGGACCTGGGGAGAGTGAGTGCAGATTCATTGCACCCACACTCCTCACATGAAGGGTCCGCACTCCTAGAAAATGGGGGATACGTTCCCTGAGTGTCTCCCCCCCATATTCTAGACGGTCCAGAGTCGTCGTGGGACCCCTTTATTTTTTTTCTTACAATAAATTGGTGAAAGAGGAAATGTTTTGGGGACTGTTTTTTCAAATAAATTTCTTTTGTCGATTTTTTGTTTTTGTTAGTACTGACAGTTTATGATGTTGGGTATCTAATAGACGCCATGACATCACAAACTGCTGGGCTTGATCTCAGGTGACTTTACAGCTAGTATCAACCCGATTTATTACCCCGTTTGCCACTGCACCAGGGCACGGGATGAGCTGGGGTGAAGCGCCAGGATTGGCGCATCTAGTGGATGCGCCACGTCTGGGGTGCCTGCGGCCTGCTATTTTTAGGCTGTGAAGGCCCAATAACTATGGACCTTCCCACCCTGAGAATACCAGACCACAGCTGTCCGCTTTACCTTGGCTGGTGATCCAATTTGGGGGTTCCCTACTTTTATTGTGTAATTATTAATATTTATAAAATAATTATAAAAAAGAGCCTGAGGGGACCTCCACATTGGATCCCCAACCACGGTAAAGCTGCCAGCTGTGGTTTTCAGGCTACAGCCGTCTGCTTTACCCTAGCTGGCTATCAAAAATGGGGGGACCCAACGTAATTTTTTTTTTTTAACTATTTTTTAAATAGAAAAAATTAATGGGCTTCCCTGTATTTTGATTGCCAACCAAGGTAACGGCAGGCAGATGGGGGTGGCAACCCATAGCTGTCTGCTTTATCTGCGCTGAGAATCAAAAATACCGCGGAGCGCTACGTCATTTTTTTAAAGATTTATTTTTACAGCACTGTGATGTCCAGCAATCAAAATACTGGGAAGCCCATTTTATTTTTAGTTATTTAAATAAATAATTAAAAAAAATATATATGGGCTCCCGCTGCATTTTTTGTATTGCTAGCTAAGGGTAATCCAAGCAGCTACTGGCTGCTAACCCCCACTGCTTGGTGTTACCTTCACTGGCAATGGAAAATCCAGGGAAGCATTTTTTATTTTTTTTGCCAAAAAACTACAAAAAAAGGACGTGAGCTTCGCCATATTTTTGTATGCTAGCCAGGTATAGCAGGCAGGTGCTGGAAGAGTTGGATACAGCGCCAGAAGATGGCGCTTCTATGAAAATGCCATTTTCTGAGGTGGCTGCAGACTGCAATTCGCAGCAGTGGGGCCCAGAAAGCTCAGGCCAACCGGTGGTGCGGATTCCAATCCCCAGCTGCCTAGTTGCACCTGGCTGGACACAAAAATGGGGCAAAGCCTACGTCATTTGTTTTCTAATTATTTCATGAAATTCATGAAATAATATAAAAAGGGCTTCCCTTTATTTTTGGTTCCCAGCCGGGTACAAATAGGCAACTGGGGGTTGGGGGCAGCCGTACCTGCCTGCTGTACCTGGCTAGCATACAAAAATATGGCGAAGCCCACATAATTTTTTCAGGGGGCAAAAAACTTCTGCATACAGTCCTGGATGGAGTATGCTGAGCCTTGTAGTTCTGCAGCTGCTGTCTGTCTGTATGGAGAAGAGCAGACAGCAGCTGCAGAACTACAAGGCTCAGCATACTCCATCCAGGACTGTATGCAGAAGTTTTTTGCCCACCAAAAAAATGACGTGGGCTTCGCCATATTTTTGTATGCTAGCCAGGTACAGCAGGCAGCCACGGGCTGCCTCCAACCCCCAGTTGCCTATTTGTACCCGGCTGGGAACCAAAAATATAGGGAAGCCCGTTTTTTTTTAATTATTTCACTTATTTCATGAAATAATTAAAAAACAAATGACGTGGGCTTCGCCCTATTTTTGTGTCCAGCCGGGTACAACTAGGCAGCTGGGGATTGGAATCCGCAGCACAGGTTAGCCCGAGGTTTGTGGGCGCCTCTGCTGCGGATTTCAGTCCGCAGCCGTCCCAGAAAATGGCGCTCTCATAGAAGCGCCATCATCTGGCGCTGTATCCAACTCTTCCAACAGCCCTGGAGCCGGGTGGCTTGTTGGGTAATCATGAGTTAATACTGGCTTTGTTTTACCAGCCAGTATTAAGCCAGAGATTCTTAATGTCAGGCACGTTTGACCCGGCCATTAAGAATCTCCAATAAAGGGTTAAAAAAAAGACACCACACAGAGAAAAAATACTTTAATAGAAATAAATACACAGACACATTAGAGACTCCATCTTTATTACCCCTGTCAGCCCTCCACGATCCTGCTCTTCTGTCTGCTTTCTTTCTAGTGTAGTAGTAGTGACGATTGTAGTGAGGGGCATCACTTGGGGCTGGGGAACCTCCATCCTCACTACAATGCTCACTACAATCGGGAAGCAGCGTGCAGCCTTCACTCTGTGAGTGATCAGTGCTGGCTGCTAGCGGTAACGCTGACAGACGCGTTACCATAGCAACGGTGCTCTCGGAGCCGCGGTTAGCGGTGACGTCACCGCTAACTGCGTTGCTATGGCAACGGTGATCTCCGTTAATGACCGGCTGTGTCAGCCGGTCCCTAACGGAACGGGGAGTCGACCGTGTGCTAGAGCATGTCGCCGGTACACGGCGATACACATATGTGCACCGTGTACCGGAGAGATGCACTCGCAGGTCCTACATGACGTGTCATAGTCATGTGACCAGTCTGTAGCCAATGAGATAATAGCCACGTGACTGGTCACATGGCTATTTTGACGTCACGATAGGTCCTGCTTCTCTGCTGGCAGTGCAGGTCACCGGGAGGATTCAGCGATCATCGGATGGAATAGCGGCAGGAGACAGAGTGCAGAAGGGATCGCGAGGACCGGTAAGTGTTATGGCAATGTTTATTAACTGTTTGTGTACATTTATAATGCATTTTTATGTGTTTGTGATTGCCTCCCATTCTAGCCTATACGTTCGAGTTCGGTTCGTCGAACGTTCGACGAACCGAACTCGAACGGGACCCCCGTTCGGCGAACCGACCTCGAGCCGAACCGCGACCGGTTCGCTCATCTCTACTGGCCAGTAGTTACCTGTATCCACCCTTTTACCTTTCTTAAATATCAGTACCACATCAGCAATCCTCCAATCTTGAGGCACAACCCTGTTACAAGCGAGTCTAAAGGGTGCTTTACACAAGACGAGCTATCGTGTGATGCATCGTCGGGGTCACGGTTTTCGTGACGCACATCTGGCATAGTTCGCGACGTCGTCTCGTGTGACACCTCCAAGCGACCCAGTATCGCTCACAAATCGTAAGTCGTGTACTCATCGCTCAGTTTCAAAAATTGTTTAATTAAAATGGCGCCGGTTGTTAATCGTACCCGGAGTAGCACACATTGCTCCGTGTGACACCCCGGGAACGATGAACACGGTTTACCTGTGATCCGCGGCTCCCGCCGGCTATGCGGAAGGAAGGAGGTTGGCGGCATGTTTACGTCCCGCTCATCTCCGCCCCTCCGCTTCTATTGGCCGGCGGCTGTTTGACATCGCTGTGACGCCGAACGTCCCTCCCCCTTCAGGAAGAGGATGTTCGCCGCCCACAGCGACGTCACTCAGCAGGTAAGTACGTGTGATGAGGGTTTCACGACTTTGTGCAACACGGGCAGCAATTTGCCCATGACGCACAAACGACGGGGGCGGGTACGATCGATCATGAGATCGCACGATCGGTCGACTCGTGTAAAGCAGGCATAAGAAGATAAGATACAAAGGTCTTTCAATTACTGAGCTCAGTTCCCTCACTATTCGTGGATGAATGCCATCTGGCCCAGTTGATTTGTCAATGTTTAATTTATTCAGAAGTAGGCGTACTTCTTCTTGTGTTAAATTAATTATATTGGGTGGTGAACTTTGATTTTTAACTATTGGAATGATCCCTGGAACAGTCAGTTCCTTGGTGAACACGGATGAGAAGTGCCTGTTTAATATCTCAGCCTTTTCTTTGTTCTCTATAATTAACTTGTTATTATATTTTAAGGGGCCGATACTGTCTTTTGTTTTCCTTTTGGGTATTTATACAATTTTTGGGGATTTATTTTAATGTCCTTGGTGATTTTTGTTTCAGTGGCTAATTTGGCTAGCTTGATTTTATTTTTTTACATTTCCTATTGATATTTTTATACTCCTGGAATGCTATTTCTGTATTATCAGCCTTTAAGATTTTAAATGCCCTTAGTTTTTGTTTTATTATACTTTGCACTGTCTTATTTATCCATAGTGCTTTCTTTTTATTTCTGGACATTTTATTACCAGAGGGTATACATTTTTTACAGGACTCTAGGAGTATATCCTTAAACCTGTGCCATTTATGTTCGGTATCCCCAGTTACAATGACATTGTCCCAATCTACACAATTAAGTTTTTCCCTTAATTTGTTGAAATCAGCTTTCCTAAAATTCCAAGTTTTAGCATTTCTCCTTTTAAATGTTTTATTGAAAATTATTTTGAAGCTTACCATATTATGATCGCTGGTGCCCAAATGCTGGACCTGTAGATCTGAAATTGTATCTGGTCTATTTGATAGGACCAAATCTAGCAAAATATCTCCCTTCGTCGGTTTATCCACCATCTAAAAGAGGTAATTGTCTTGAATTGTAAATAAGAAGTAACAACTTTAAGAACAACCTGAAGATTCTATGTCCCACTGAATGTCTGGATAGTTGAAATCCCCCATAATAAGAACCCGATTATTATTATTATTAGCTGCCTTTTCAATTTTTTACAGCATTTCACCCTCTACCTGTTCAGGTATGTTAGGAGGGATATAGCAAACTCCAATTAGCATTTTTCCATTATTCCCCTCCCCATGTACATTTACCCATACTGACTCTACTCGTACATTGTCACAACTCCTCCCATGTGGTCATTGAGAACAGGTCTTAAGCTGGAGTCACACATAACGACAACGACAACGACGTCGCTGCAACGTCACCATATTCTGTGACGTAGCAGCGACCATAGATGATCGTTAGTAAGCTGTCAAACATGTTATATAAAGCAGCGACGGAGCAACGATCATAGCGACGTCGACGGTCGTTGTGTGGTTCCAGACGTAGCGTAGTGTTGCTGCTGCGGTGTCAAACACAAGGATTATCAGCTTATCAGCATGGCGCAGCGGGATAGCAGCGGGATAGCAGCGATCAAAAAATGACCTGGACCATTCAGGAGCGAGCAACGATTTCGCAGCAGGGGTCTGATCGTTGTCATGTGTCACACACAGCGACGTCGCTGTTGAGGTCGCTGCAACGTCACAGAATATGGTGACGTTGCAGCGACGTCGTTGTCGTTGTCGTTATGTGTGACACCAGCTTTAAGTTAGATTTGATAAATATACACACTCCTCTGCCTTTTTTGTCTTTCCTGTCCTTCCTGAATGTAGTATAACCCTCTACATTAGTCACCCAGTCATGGCTCTCATCCAGCCAGGTTTCCGTAATGCCCACCACATCATATTCCATGGTTGACATGAGTCTCCAAATCATTAATTTTGTTTGCAAGACTTCTTGCATTTGCCAGTAGACATTTAATACTATTAACACATTCTTTACTCCTTGCCTCCCTAAATTCCTTGCATGTCCCAGCCCCCCAAACCTTCATTGACCCCTACTGTCTCACTGTCTCTATCTGCTCTATCTATCTCCTCATTTGCACCACTACCCTCTTTCCGCCCAGATCCTAGTTTAAAAGCTCCCCCATGCATCTGACCATTTTCTCCCCCAGCACAGCTGCACCCTCTCCATAGAGGTGCAGCCCGTCCCTACCATAGAGCCTGTAGCTGACTGAGAAGTCAGCCCAGTTCTCCATGAACCAAAACCCTTCCTTGATGCACCAATTTCTAAGCCACGTATTTATCTTCCTAAGCTCCTGCTGTCTTTCTAGTGACGCTCGTGGCACCGGTAGTATTTCAGAACACACCACCTTGGAGGTCCTGGACTTCAGCTTCTTTCTTAGTTCCCTGCAATCATTTTTAAGGACCCTCCACGTGCCTCTAACTTTGTCATTAGTACCAATGTGCACCATGACCGCTGGGTTTTCCCCAGCCCCATCCAGCAATCTGTCTATTCGATCCGCAATAGGCCGAACTTGAGCCCCCGGCAGACAACACACTGTTTACGGTCTCGGTGACAGATGACCCTGTCTGTCTGCCTAAGTATAGGGTCCCCTACCACCAACATCTGTCTAGCCTTTGCTGCACTCCTATTTCCTTCCTTCTTACAACAGTCGTTTTCCTGGTTGCTAGGAGCAACGTCCTGCTGTAGTGACCCTAGTCCTGGCCCTTCATTCCTAATATTAGCCAAACAGGCAATTTACTAGGTTGTGCCAGATCCCTGATACTTTTCCCCCTACCTCTTCTTCAATTGTTACCCTGCTACCTACCTCTGGGTCCTGACCTTCCCCACCTCCACCCTCCTCCATAGCACTGGCCCCTGCCAGAGCATGGTCAGTGAGCTCTAAACTCCTCTCCAGGTTTGCAATGCTGATTAGTGTTGCAAGCTGCATATTTAGATTAGTTACCTGGGCTTCCAAATATGTAACATTCTTGTATTGAGTACAGACATATTCACCCTCGAACGGCTGTTCAAGGCATGCATACATCTCACAATATACACACTTGGTAGCATTGTCCATGGAATATCTGTTAAATAGGGATAAACAGTACAGAAAAAAGTAGTAAAACAAAGATAAACAATTGGAAACTTGTAAGGATAACTTCAAACTATGCTCTTCTGTCAAACTATGCTCTTTCGTCAATATTGTGCTTTAAACTATGGATTTTCCTGCACCGTTGGACTTTACTGCTGCCCCTCGCACGCTCAGTAACCCTCGCTTGCTGTGGATGGAATATGTGGCAACATATTCCACAATAACCTGAAGTTTACATACATATCTAAAAGGACACAGATGCATATTTTTTCTCACTATATACAGTACATAGTATATTGCCCCCACAACTTCTTTATATATAGTCTGAAGGGTCCACAGCTCCCATATAAATAGTATGATGGCTTACAGGTCCCCTATCCATAGTATGATAAGCCCACACCTCCCCTATGCATACTACCATGGGCCCACAGCTCCCCTATACTCAGTATTACGGACTCACAGCTTCCCTATACATAGTTTAATGCCACCACAGCTTCTTTATACAGTTGAAACTAGACATTTACAAACACTATCTCAAACACAAATACAATGTTTTTCTCACTATCTGACATGAAATCAAAATAAACCTTTCCTGTTTTAGGTCAATTAGAAACCAAAATTATTTATATTTGCCAAATGCCAGAATAATGAGAGAAAGAATGTTTTAAGGCATTTTTATTACTTTCTGGAAAGTCAAAGGTTTACATACACTAAGATTACTATGACTTTAAACAATATAGGCTCATATGTTGATGTCATATCTTTGGAAACTTCTGGTGGATTATTTGCCAACATCTGAGTTAATTAGAGACACACCTGTAGATGTATTTTAATGCACACCTGAAACACACTGCTATTTTGTGTAGCATCATGGGAAAGTCAAACAAAATCAGACAAGATTTCAGGAAGAGAATTGTGGACTTGCACAAGTCTGGTTCATTCTTGGGTCCAATTACCAGATACCTGAAGATGCCTCGTTCATCTGTACAAACAATTATACACACAAGTCCAAACAAGATATGAATGTCCAGCAATCAAACCGCTCAGGAAGGAGACATGTTCTATGTATCAGAGATGAACATGCTTTGGCTAGACATGTGTCGCGGGCGGCGGGGCGCTGCGCTCGCTAACGCTTAGGTCCGGCGCTGCTGCTGCTTGGTGGCTCGAGCGGTGGGCCGGATCCCGGGCACTCGAGCGGCGCTCCTCGCCCGTGAGTGAAAGGGGTGGTTTGTTGGGGTTTGGGATGTCGGTTTGCGACGCCACCCACGGTATGTGGTGAGCTTGGGACACCACCGCTGCTCTGTACGGGGATCCCGGGAGCGATGACAGGGAGCAGCTGGGATGGTTCTCTCCCCTCCGTGGGTAGGGGGAATTTTGGTGGTCCCGGGGCAAAGTGATGTTGACTGGAAGGTGGATGGCGGGGTTTGGCGAGGTGCAGGGTCGCGGGGGCAGCGTGGTGCCAGACGGCACGGTAGTACTCACTCAGCCAGTAACGTACACGGAGTCTCTGGTAAAACAGACGGCTGGATGGACGGGTCCCACAGGCGGCTGCGGTGATCACTCCCGGTAGGTTGGCGGTGACTGTCTCTCCCTGCACCTTTGTTGTGTTTTCGGCCCCGATGGCTTCCCACCGGTAGCCCGCTCTCCAGCGGTGTGTTTGCCAGAGGAGCCCCTTTTGCCCGAAGGCGCTGGCCCTGGGAACCCTAACTGTGGCAGTAGCTGTATTTCCCTTCACGGTTGAGCGGTTGCCTTCAGTCGGGTCTTTACTGCTGGGAAACCCCGGAGGTTCCCGTCGCTGATGTATTTGACCGGTTTAACGGCGACTCCAAGCCTGGTCGGGGTCCATAGGCCCTGCCGGATGGTGCTGGCTTCTCTTCGCTCCCCGATCCGGTACCGGTGGGCCACCACCCGTCCCCGGTCCTTACTGTTGTGCGTCAATCGGCCTCTCCTGCAGACGGTCACCACCGTCTGCCAACCTTGCTGTAGGTGCCTGGGCCATGTACCTGGACACGGTCAGTCTGCTCCAGCTCCTCAACTACTACTTCCCTCCCACTTTCCCTCACGGAACTTCAACTCTCTCGCTTTTCCCGCCTCCAGGCCTGTGAGCTCCTCAGTGGGAGGAGCAAACTGCCTGGCTCCACCCCATCTGGTGTGGACATCAGCCCCTGAAGGGAGGCAACAAGGATTTGTGTCTGACCTTGATGTTCCTAACCGGGGTGTGGGGTGTGTTGTTGCAGTACCTGTGACGTCCTGGCTTGTCCAAGGCACCACACATGTGCACATCAACCCAAGAACAAAAGCAAAAGACCTCATGAAGATGCTGGCAAAAGCTGGTAAGATTGTGTCATTCTTTACAGTGAAACAAGTACTGTATCAAGGACACTCTGAAAGAAAGAAGCCCTTACTCCAAAAGAAATATAAAAAAAAAGCCGAATTAATGTTTGCAAATGCACACAGGATCAAAGACCTTCATTTTTGGAGACATGGCCTTTGGTATGACAAAACTAAAATTGAACATTTTCACCATTGTGACCATCGTTACCTTTAGGGGAAAAAGGGAGAAGCTTTAAAGTCTAAGAACACAATCCCAATTGTGAAATACGGGGGTGTCAGCATCGTATTGTGTGGTTGTTTTGCTTCAGGAGCGAGTGGTGTGCTTCACAAAATACATGGCATCATGAGGAAAGAAGGTTATGTGGCAGTACTGAAGCCACATCTCAAGACTAGAGTTGAGCGCGGTTCGCGGTTCGAGGTTCTCCAGTTCTAGGCTCGAGTGATTTTGGGGCCTGTTCTAGATCGAACTAGAACTCAAGCTTTTGGAAAAAGCTCGATAGTTCTAGAAACGTTCGAGAACGGTTCTAGCAGCAAAAAAACAGCTAATTCCTAGCTGGCTTTCCGCTGTAATAGTGTAAGTCACTCTGTGACTCACACTATTATGAAATTTCAGTGTATAGTGTGCGGGAACAGCGCCTTCAGATCACTGCTGTTTGTATAATGGCCATTTTTTTTTTTTTCCCTTGTCTTCCTTCCCTAAGCGCGCGCGTGTAGTGGGGAGGGCCATTATGTCAGCCAATCCCAGACACACACACAGCTAAGTGGACTTTTAGCCAGAGAAGCAACGGCATGTGTGATAGGATGTCCATGTCACATGTCCATGCATTATAAAAACGAGTATCTGCCCGTCCGGACGCCATTATCTCTTCTGCGTCCTTGGTGTCAGACATCACTGGCGCAGCTCCGTCCTTTGTCCTATCACCGATACTGCTGTATGTGCTCCATACACAGCGCTGGACAGCTTAGGGATAGCACTTTCTATCAGTCCTTTTAAGGACTCGTACCGGCAGGGTCAGAGCCATAGGTGACAGGTCCAGAAAACAGAGACAGCGTCTGTGTAGCTAAGGTCAGGGATTTCCTCGCTGCATTTCCCCATTAGGAGGGAATAGAAAGGAAGGCTTCCTTTCCTCTACCCAGACCCCCACAATCCTGGCACTGTACCCTCCTGTCCTCTGCACACTCCAACTCATTATAACTAAGCCATTATACTAGCAAACACTAAGTGTACCTAGTGGCATCCTAAACGTGGCTATTGGACTTCTGTATAGTCCCAGTAGTGCACAGATATTTGCAGCACGTCTGCCTGCATTGCACACTCAAACTGATAGTTACTAAGCCATTATACTAGCAAACACTGAGTGAACTTAGTGTCATCCTAAACGTGGCTGTTGGACTTCTGTATAGTCCCAGTAGTGCACAGATATTTGCAGCACGTCTGCCTGCATTGCACACTCAAACTGATAGTTACTAAGCCATTATACTAGCAAACACTGAGTGAACTTAGTGTCATCCTAAACGTGGCTGTTGGACTTCTGTATAGTCCCAGTAGTGCACAGATATTTGCAGCACGTCTGCCTGCATTGCGCACTGAAACTGATAGTTACTAAGCCATTATACTAGCAAACACTGAGTGAACTTAGTGTCATCCTAAACGTGGCTGTTGGACTTCTGTATAGTCCCAGTAGGGCACAGATATTTGCAGCACGTCTGCCTGCATTGCACACTCAAACTGATAGTTACTAAGCCATTATACTAGCAAACACTGAGTGAACTTAGTGTCATCCTAAACGTGGCTGTTGGACTTCTGTATAGTCCCAGTAGTGCACAGATATTTGCAGCACGTCTGCCTGCATTGCACACTCAAACTCATTATAACTAAGCCATTATACTAGCAAACACTGAGTGAACTTAGTGGCATCCTAAACGTGGCTGTTGGACTTCTGTATAGTCCCAGTAGTGCACAGATATTTGCAGCACGTCTGCCTGCATTGCACACTCAAACTGATAGATACTAAGCCATTATACTAGCAAACACTGAGTGAACTTAGTGTCATCCTAAACGTGGCTGTTGGACTTCTGTATAGTCCCAGTAGTGCACAGATATTTGCAGCACGTCTGCCTGCATTGCACACTCAAACTGATAGATACTAAGCCATTATACTAGCAAACACTGAGTGAACTTAGTGTCATCCTAAACGTGGCTATTGGACTTCTGTTTAGTCCCAGTAGTGCACAGATATTTGCAGCACGCCTGCCTGCATTGCACACTCCAACTCATTATAACTAAGCCATTATACTAGCAAACACTGAGTGAACTTAGTGTCATCCTAAACGTGGCTATTGGACTTCTGTTTAGTCCCAGTAGTGCACAGATATTTGCAGCACGCCTGCCTGCATTGCACACTCAAACTGATAGTTACTAAGCCATTATACTAGCAAACACTGAGTGAACTTAGTGTCATCCTAAACGTGGCTGTTGGACTACTGTATAGTCCCAGTAGTGCACAGATATTTGCAGCACGTCTGCCTGCATTGCACACTCAAACTGATAGTTACTAAGCCATTATACTAGCAATTTTTGCTGCCAGTTTAAGGGCCGTAGTTGCATTGTCAGGGATATTTATTCTTTATTATTCTGCTGTTAATAAAGCTAGACCACCGCTGCAATCTACACCACCTCTCAATTTTTACTACCACATTTTCAGTGCACAATCTTGTCGCAATCAACATGAGTGGCAAAATGACAGATGCTGGTGGAAAGGGGAAGAGGCGTGGTGGAAAAGGAAAAAAATGGTTTGTCCGTGGGGAAGGTGGCAAAGCTCCATTATCATCTGCTGAAGATAGACCATCTACCAGCAAAAGTAAAATGTCTACTACTTACCGTGGACAATCTGATGTGCTCCCTTTTTTATGGACACGAACAACAGGAACAAAGGTAGATGATGGCCAAAAAAGGAAAATGCTTGAATGGATCTCAAGTGGTCCAACAAGTGCCCTCTCAGCCACTTCAAGTACCGCATCCAAAAAACACCAGTCCTCTGAGTTGTCATCCCAATCAAACTTGCTTTCTCCCAGCTCTGAAGTCTCCATCAGCCCTGCACAGTATGGTGGAACTGAGATGGCTGAGTCTGCAGAGCTGTTCAGTCACACTATAGCCTGGGAATCAGAGGTCTGCTCCCAAGCTACAGTGAGTACAGAACAGGAAATGGTCTGCAGTGATGCCCAGAACCTTTGTGACTCTGATTCAGGCCGTGAGGACCAAGTTTCTGAGCATAATGTTGACCCTTTGTCACAAACTGTAACACCTGTGGTTATAGACAATGAGGAACATACTGATGAAGATGAGACGCAGATACCCGATTGGGATGACAACTTAAATATTCGGTCAGGGCAAGAAGAGGCTCGGTCTGAGGGGGAGGGGAGTGCAAACACAACAATTGATGATGAAGTTCTAGATCCCACCTACTGTCAACCCACAGTCAGGCACTCGAGGAGGTCAACAGAGGTGGTGGAGGAGGATGCAACTGATGACGAAGTTACCTTGCGCCTTCCTGGACAGAGTCGGAGTACTGGTAGCACGTCTACAACTGCATCCTCAGCCACCACTCTGCCTCTGAGCACTAGTCGGGGTGGATCAACAGGTCGCATGCCCTCTAAGCCTTGCCTAGCCTGGTCCTTTTTTGACATAGCAAAAGATCGCCCAAATTATGTGATCTGTAAAATTTGTCATGGTTCTCATAGTAGAGGTCAAAACCTCAGCAGTTTGACAACTTCTTCCATGAATCGTCACATGAATAAATATCATATGTCCCGGTGGGAAGCTCACCGTGCTGCAATACAGCCTAGCGGAGCGAACCATCCACCGCCTGCCCCTTCCAGTGCATCCGCGCGCTCTTCATCTTCTAGGACTGTGGGGACAGCTGTCACACCTGTTTTTCCACGCACAACTTCCACCACTGTAACCGCAACAGGCAGTTTGCTTGGTAGGTTGTCAGTTGGTTTGGAAGGGGAAACAAGTGAGTGTGTACAGCTCTCTCAGACATCGATAGCACCAACGTTGGATGAAGGCAACATCATGTCTCCGCCTGCACTTTTCTCACAAACCTGCATTTTTCCAGGGACACCCTACTCAACACCGTCTACACACAGCAGCCAGATCTCTGTCCCTCAGATGTGGTCAAATAAAAGGCCACTTCCTGCGACCCATGACAAAGCTAAGAGGTTGACTCTATCCCTCTGTAAGCTCTTGGCTACCGAAATGCTGCCTTTCCGCCTAGTGGACACACAGGATTTTAGAGACCTTATGTCTGTGCCCCAGTACCAGATGCCTAGTCGCCACTACTTCTCTAAGAAAGGTGTGCCCGCGCTACACCAGCATGTCGCACACAACATCACCGCTTCCTTGAGAAACTCTGTGTGTCAACGGGTGCATTTCACCACCGATACTTGGACCAGTAAGCATGGACAGGGACGTTACATGTCGCTGACTGGGCACTGGGTAACTATGGTGATAGATGGTGAAGGGTCTACTGCACAAGTCTTGCCGTCCCTACGACTTGTGTGTCAATCCTCTGTCTGTCCAAGTTCCGCCACTGCTTCTGCCTCCTCCACCTCATCTGGGTCCTCCACCTCTGCCCCAAGCCTGCCTGGTCAGGCCACCAGCGTTCTCACTGCGCAGAAGGAATCACGCACCCCTCATTACTATGCTGGCAGCAGAGCGCAACGGCATCAGGCGGTCTTTAGCTTGACATGTCTTGGGAATAAGAGTCACACAGCTGAGGAGTTGTGGTCAGCTCTGCGGTCCGAGTTTAATAAATGGTTGTTTCCACTCAACCTGCAGCCTGGTAAGGCCGTGTGCGACAATGCTGCAAACCTGGGTGCGGCCCTTCGCCTGGGCAAGGTGACACACGTACCTTGTATGGCTCACGTGTTGAACCTTGTCGTCCAGCAATTTTTAACACACTATCCCGGCCTAGATGGCCTTCTGAACAGGGCACGAAAACTGTCTGCTCACTTCCGCCGTTCAAGCGCCGCAGCTGAGCGACTTGCATCGCTCCAGAAGTCTTTCGGCCTGCCGGTTCATCGCCTGAAATGTGATGTGGCGACACGCTGGAATTCAACTCTCCACATGTTACAGCGACTGTGGCAGCACCGCCGAGCCCTGGTGCAATACGTCATGACGTATAGCCTGGGCCAACGAGACGCAGAGGTGGGGAAGATCACCCTGATGGAGTGGTCTCAGATCAAGGACCTATGCACCCTTCTACACAATTTCGATATGGCGACGAATATGTTTAGCGCTGACAATGCAATTATCAGCATGACAATTCCAGTCATTTACATGCTGGAGCACACACTAAACACTATTCGGAGTCAGGGGGTGGGACAACAGGAAGGGGATGAACTACAGGAGGATTCATATGCGCAAGACACAACAACATCATCAAGGTCCAGACGTTCATCATCACCAAGGCGGCAGGCATGGGACCATGGGGGACAGGGATCAACAAGGGCGCATGGTAGCAGGCGAGATGTTGAGGAATGTGCAGGAGAACATGAAGAAATGGAGGACGAACTGTCCATGGACATGGAAGACTCAGCAGATGAGGGAGACCTTGGTCAAATTTCAGTTGAAAGAGGTTGGGGGGAGATGTCAGAGGAAGAAAGAACGGTTAGCACCTCTATGCCACAAACACAGCGTGGACTTGGTCCGCATGGCTGCGCAAGACACATGAGTGCCTTTTTGTTGCACTACCTCCAACATGACCCTCGTATTGTCAAAATTAGAAGTGATGATGACTACTGGATTGCCATACTATTAGATCCCCGGTACAAGTCCAAATTTTGTGACATAATTCCAGCCATAGAAAGGGACGCACGTATGCAGGAGTATCAGCAGAAGCTGTTACTCGATCTTAGCTCGGCTTTTCCACCAAACAACCATGCAGGTGCAGGGAGTGATTCTCACAGTTGTAACTTGACAAACATGGGACGGGCTCGTCATCTTCAACAGTCTACCCGTACCAGTAGGACCGTATCTGGTGCTGGTAACAGCAATTTTATGGAATCTTTTCATAATTTTTTTAGACCCTCCTTTGCAAGGCCACCAGAGACAACAAGTCTGACACATAGTCAACGGCTGGAGAGGATGATACAGGAGTATCTCCAAATGAACATCGATGCCATGACTTTGCAAATGGAGCCTTGCTCCTTTTGGGCTTCAAATCTAGAAAAATGGCCAGAGCTCTCCAGTTACGCCTTGGAGATTTTGTCGTGTCCAGCTGCCAGCGTTGTCTCTGAACGTGTCTTCAGTGCTGCTGGGTGTGTGCTGACAGATAAGCGCACGCGTCTGTCCAGTGACAATGTGGACAGACTGACGATCATCAAAATGAACAAGTCATGGATCCAGAAGGAATTTACTACCCCTGTGTCATCCTGGGGAGAGTAAATGCTTGTGGATTTGGAATGTGCTTGATGCAAATCAAAACATCCTGTTTGCAACTAGGGCACAAGTGCTGCCACTGATAAGGTGTCTGTGTGGGGCCCAATTTTTGGAAAAAAAGGGAGGCTCCGCTTGGAGTAACCCTTGCTTACATTGTTTTTAAAAGAAGCCAAGATGAACAAGTCATGGTTCAGCAAAGACTTTGCTACCTACCCCGGTGTCATCCTGGGGACGGTTAAGAATAGCGTATTTTTGAATGTGCTTGATGCAAATCTAGCTGTGAATTGTACAACTGGGGCACAACTGCTGCCACTGAAGGGATGGGTGTGTGTGGGGCCCAATTTTTGGAAAAAAAGGGAGACTCCGCTTGGAGTAACCCTTGCTTGCTGTGTTTTTTAAAAATGATCCAAGATGAACAGAGCTGGGATCAGGAAAGACTTTGCTACCAACCCCGGTGTCATCCTGGGGATGGTTAAGTATAGCGTATTTTTGAATGTGCTTGATGCAAATCTAGCTGTGAAGTGTACAACTAGGGCACAAGTGCTGCCACTGAATGGGTGGGTGTGGGTGGGGCCCAATTTTCAGAAAAAAAGGGAGACTCCGCTTGGAGTCACCTTGCGGTGTTTTACATGATTTTAGAAGGGCGTGCCATGCCTATATCTGTGTGTCCTCCTCTTTTTCCTTGTCCAGCTCTTTTGTTTTCGCATGAGTATATGTCCTTGTCACTTTCCCATGTGTTTGTGTTGTGTTGTGAGTTGTTTGTCACCTTTTGGACACCTTTGAGGGTGTTTTCTAGGTGTTTTTATGTGTTTGTGATTGCCTGCCATTGTTTCCTATGCAGTTCGAGTTCGGTTCGTCGAACGTTCGACGAGCCGAACTCGAACGGGACGTCCGTTCGGCGAACCGACCTCGAGCCGAACCGCGACCGGTTCGCTCATCTCTACTCAAGACATCAGCCAGCAACTTAACGCTTGGGCAGAAATGAGTCTTCCAAATAGACAATGACTCGAAGCATACTGCCAAAATGGTTACAAAGTGACTTAAAGATAACAAAGTCAATGTTTTGGAGTGGCCATAACAAAGACTTGATCTCAATCCTATTAAAAATGTATGGCCAAAGCTGAAAAGACAGGTGTGAGCAATGCGACCTACAAATATGGCTCAGTTATACTAGTTCTGTCAGGAGGAATGGGCCCAAATTCCTACAAACTATTTTGAGAAGCTTGTGGAAGGAGATCCAAAACTTTTCACCTAAGTCATAGAGTTTAAGGGTAATGATAATACTAATGAAATTAATGTAAACTTTTGATTTTGCAGAAAGTAATAAAAATTGCTTAAAACATTCTCTTTCTCATTATTCTGGCATTTGGCAAATATAAACAATTTTGGTTCCTAATTGACCTAAAAAGGGAAAGGTTGATTCTGATTTCATTTCAGATAGTGAGTGTCTTTTTAGATAGTGTATGTAAACTTCCGGTTTCAACTCTATGTATTAAACTGGCTATTTCTAAAGGCCTTATTTCTCACCACTGTTTTAAAATAGTGGTGAAAAATAAGTTAATAGCAATCCAAGAGTCTTAAAAACTCTAGGGTTTAAGCTACTGGAGATAGCTTAGACCCTGCAAAACACGATCTGTATTTTTTTCACGGTCCACTATCACAGATAGAAAAGAACATGCAGATTAAAAATAATTTGTATATCCTCTGATATGATCTAAAATGTTAGAGGAGAGAGAAATAGTTTGTCCAAGTCTTCCTTGGTATCTTAAAACCGGTGTTGGCATCCCCCTGGCCCCCTCTTTTCCTTCTGATGCTTTGGTCACTGTGATAGATCCTATAACAGTGATCAAAATCCAAAGTGTTTTGAAAATAGAATAGCACTTGGGCTGTCTCTTCTACCTCTATAATTGTTTTGGGAGAGAAGAATTATACATTATGTTGAAGTGCTGTCCTGTCAGTGACAGTAAAAATGAGTCAAAGTTCAATAAATTCTTCCCTGTTCTCCCTAATCCTGATCATTTTCCACTCCCCCACATTGTCCTCTAATCTGATTACATTTTTATTTATTTTGTTTTAATAATTTTTATTATTCGCTATTCTTATTTCTATTAGTTTACTAATGTCAGATTACTTTTCTACCTTTAAATAATTTGTTTGTTTTTTATTTATTTTCAAAAGTTAAAAAAATAAATAAATCATTAAATAAATAAAAAAATAAATAAAAGAAAAAAAATACTAAGGTGTTAGATTAAGTTTAGGTCATTTTTTGTTGTTTTCAGGCAAGCATAGTAGAGTAAAATGATCAGTACAATTTTCACTGCGGAGCAGGCGTACACCCTGTTTTGCTCTGGCATTTTCGTGAGTGAGACAGAATCTGCTTTTGAAGCAAAAATGTCTTCAGCTACTGACGACTCCTCTTCCTCCACTGGATTTCCCAGCCCTATGGTAGCAGAGTCAGTAGTCACTGCTGAAATGTCAGAAGCAGGGCCGAGTTTCAAAGTCCCACCTCCATTGTTGTTTCCTGACAAATCATTTTCCCTGCAAATTCCCCTTGTTTGTAGCAATACCAGGAATAAAAGTTGATTTTCATCAATTTTACCACTATGAGTTTTTTCAATTCTGTCTCCCGCAAAGTGTTACAATTAATTGCCCATCAAACAATTTATACGGTAGACAATAATATATTTCCCAAAAACTCATGACCTTCTATTCCCTTTCATAAAACCCACAAGTAAAAAAAAATGGGCATTTCCCTCAATATGGGTTACATAAAATAGCTACTCTCTTTTTCTACCAGGCAACAAAATCTTTCCACAGTACTCCTGTATTTGCAATTGTCATACACTGATCTCGTTATAAAGCCCTAATGCAATTTTTTCATTTTGGTGAAAACTCCCAAGTCTGTCCAAGAAAAAAAAAACAACTAAGATGGTCTTAATAAACTGGCAACCTTAGTTTCCTTCCTAAAACATTTATTTTTTAATTCATATACCCCTGGCCAAAATGTAGCAGTTGAGGAGTCCCTTAGGAGTAGAGATGAGACAACCTGTTTGATAAAGGTTCGCCAATTTAAAATTTAGTACGAGCCTTAGCCTGTTTGACTAAGGCTCGGTAACTCGAGCACTGTTCCTGAAAGTCGGCAATGTTCGGCTTTCACTGATCGCGCATTCCAAAAATGCTTTATTAATAACATATTATTAATTATTATTAATGATGGGTGGGCTCGCAGATAACTGGGACCAGTGGGTCCAACCGGATTTAAAATAAATCCGATACCGGACCCGATGCTGGTCCTCATGTAAGTCTATGGCGACCAGATTCTGGCGATTAAAAGACTGGTAGAAGGAAATAGTGCTAGCAGCAAGCTCTTCATACTTACCAGTGTCCGGCACAGCTGTAACTACGCCACTCATTCACTTCCTGGGCTGCTCATTACCTTTATTGAATATACATTGCTTTCCCAGCTCAACGGCGTCTGTAATTGGTTGCAGTCAGACACTCCCCCACCTTGAGTGGCAGTGTGTCAGCTAACTGCTTCCAATCACAGACACTATATACATCTATCATGATATAAAATTAAATTAATAAAATAAATGGCATATGCTTCCTCCTATGTAGCATAAGGCTACAGGTTGCAGCCCCCAGCCGAGCACTTATCATGACTGTGTATCAAAATAAGAGGAACCAGATTCCTTTTTTTTATATTTAAATAAATAATTTTAAAAAGCCAGTTTGTGGTCCCCCCAATTTTGATACCCAGCCACGATAAAGCCAAGAGTTGGGGGCTGGTATTCTTAAGCTTGTGAGTCTCATACTTACTGGGCCACCCCTCAGCCTAAAAAAAAAGCCTGCAGCCGCCCGGAATTGTTGCATTTATTAGACGTGACAGTCCCTGCAATTTACGCATCTCTTCCCAATTGCCTTTGTGTGGTGGCAATTGGGGTAATAAGGGGTTAATGGCAGCTTACAGCTACCACTAAGCCGTAGATTAGTAATGGGAGGCATCTATGAGACCCCCCATTACTAAACTGTAAGTGAAGTAAATAATACAAACACAAAAAAGATCCTTCATTTGAAAAAAAATTCAAAACCAGATATTTCAGCATCAAAATTGCAGCTCCTGGAAGAAAAATGACGTCAAAACTGTTTCTGTGCATTTTTTTGTTTTTTTGCCAAGAGATGGAGATTTGGTACTGAAATTTTAACACCATATTCCTACACCCAATCTACATCTACTGGCATAAAAAGCATGACTACTGTATCATACCATGTGGTAGTGACGCATTTTTTTCACCAGGAGGTGTAGACTGGGTATAGGAATATGGTATAAAAATCTCAGCACCAAATCTGCATCCCTTGGCAACCCCCCACCCCCCACACAGTTTTCTAACAGCAGATGCAGGTCTGTGAACTTAGAGTTCATTGAGGTCACCTGAGATCAGATTACCTGTGATCACAGGTGGAGGAACATTGGAACCTCAGGCTGTGACCGCAAATCATCTGAGTGACGTCACCACTGACGTCACATCTCATTCATTCTCTGCCTAAAACTCACAGTATGCAGTCATGTTCTATGGCACTCACTGTGAATTCAGATGTAGCCTGTGTGTTTTAGGGGTTAATAAATTGATGAATAAGGGTTTGTTTTTTATATTTTTTAAAAATAAAGGATTTTTCTGTGTTTGTGTTTATTTCTTTTTACTTATAGCATTAGTGGTCAGGGCATTGCATAGACCCCTAACCATCACTAATGCAGGGATTAGTAGCAGCTGTAAGCTGCCATTGACCCCTTATTACCCCAATTGCCACCACATCAGGGAAATCGGGAAAAGTTGGGTAAAATACTGGGATTGTTGCATCTAATGGATGCAGCAATCTTGGTGGCTGCAGGCTGTTATTTTAGACTGGGGGAATCTCAATAAGCATGGGTCTCCCCAGTCTGAGAATACCAGATACACAACCACAATAAGTGCATGGCTGGGGGCTGCATACTGTAGCTGTTGCTATATCTGTTCTGGTATCAATGCAAGGGGGTTCCTATGACAATTGTTTTATTTTTTTATTTATTTATCACCAATGTAAGGACACAAACAGCATGTGTGAGTCCAACCAATCACAGACACTGTCTCACAGGGTGGCGGCGTGGTCTAACGGCAGCCAATCAGAGACGCCAGTGGAAGGATAAAGCAGTGAATATGCATTAGTAATAATTGTCAGACCTGGAAGTAGTGCTGCAGCCTTGGGGACATGTTAAGTAT